>NC_050180.1:34397058-34422058 GCF_008315115.2 Sander lucioperca | reverse complement strand
GAGAGACAGCAGTAGAGAGTAGTATGTAGAGAGACAACAGTGGAGAGTATTATGTAGAGAGACAACAGTAGAGAGCCAACAGTAGAGAGTAGTATGTAGAGAGACAGCAGTATAGAGTAGTATGTAATGAGACAGAAGTAGAGAGTAGTATGTAGAGAGACAACAGTAGAGAGTAGTATGAAGAGAGACAACAGTAGAGAACACCCATAACTTCAGTCTTACTGTCAACAGCTCCACCCTCTCTCCATCCCCACGCATCCGTAACTTGGCAGTCACCTTCGACAGCAACATCACTTTTGAAAACCACATCAACCAAATAACCAGAAATGCCTTCTTTCACCTCAAAAGAGAATCCCTCAGAGATCAATCAGAACCTCCACTGGCTCCCTGTTTCCCAACGCATCCAGTCTTTACCTAAACCCAACTGTCCCGTTCTTTACCTATACCGAATTGTCTCGTTCCAGAAAAGGAAAGGGAAGTGAAAATTATCTCGATGATTCCCCCTGCTTCGTCAGAAGACTGAGCAGTTAGGTACGGAATCAAAGGCAAGGCGCATGTCAGTTGAGGTTCTCCATGTCACACTGCAAATGCATAATAATGCTTGTCGGTTTATTAAACGTTTTCTTTAAATTGCACAGTCATGCTTGTACATTTTTAAGACATGTAGTCACTTACTTTATTAGTTTCCTTTCTGGATTTTGTGCTGTCTTGATTTTGTTTGAAATTGTTGCATATTCTTGCATATATTTTATTCTAAATTTTAAGATTCATCATCAGTAGTGAACCTAGGAATCATCAAGTGTTTCAGCCCAACCGGTTTACATGTGCTTTGTGGATCTGGAGAAGGCCTATGACCGGGTCCCCCGGGAGATACTGTGGGAGGTGCTGCGGGAGTATGGGGTGAGGGGGTCCCTTCTCAGGGCCATCCAATCTCTGTACAACCAAAGTGAGAGCTGTGTCCGGGTTCTCGGCAGTAAGTCGGACTTGTTTCAGGTGAGAGTTGGCCTCCGCCAGGGCTGCGCTTTGTCACCAATCCTGTTTGTAGTATTTATGGACAGGATATCGAGGCGTAGTCGGGGTGGAGAGGGGTTGCAGTTCGGTGGGCTGGGGATCTCATCGCTGCTTTTTGCAGATGATGTGGTCCTGATGGCATCATCGGCCTGTGACCTTCAGCACTCACTGGATCGGTTCGCAGCCGAGTGTGAAGCGGCTGGGATGAGGATCAGCACCTCTAAATCGGAGGCCATGGTTCTCAGCAGGAAACCGATGGAGTGCTTTCTCCAGGTAGGGAATGAGTCCTTACCCCAAGTGAAGGAGTTCAAGTACTTTGGAGTCTTGTTCGCGAGTGAGGGAACAATGGAGCGGGAGATTGGTCGGAGAATCGGCGCAGCGGGTGCGGTATTACATTCAATTTATCGCACCGTTGTGATGAAAAGAGAGCTGAGCCAGAAGGCAAAGCTCTCGATCTACCAGTTTTCGTTCCTACCCTCACCTATGGTCATGAAGGTTGGGTCATGACCGAAAGAACGAGATCCAGGGTACAAGCGGCCGAAATGGGTTTCCTCAGGAAGGTGGCTGGTGTCTCCCTTAGAGATAGGGTGAGAAGCTCAGTCATCTGTGAGGAGCTCAGAGTAGAGCTGCCGCTCCTTCGCGTCGAAAGGAGCCAGTTGAGGTGGTTCGCGCATCTGGTAAGGATGCCCCCTGGGCGCCTCCCTAGGGAGGTGTTCCAGGCATGTCCAGCTGGGAGGAGGCCTCGGGGAAGACCCAGGACTAGGTGGAGGGATTATATCTCCAACCTGGCCTGGGAACGCCTCGGGATCCCCCAGTCGGAGCTGGTTAATGTGGCTCGGGAAAGGGAAGTTTGGGGCCCCCTGCTGGAGCTGCTACCCCCGTGACCCAAGACCGGAAAAGCGGACGAAGATGGATGGATGGATGCTTGTCAGTTATTTAATTAGTCGTGCTTGTACATTTTTAAGACATGTAGTCACTTAATTTATTAGTTTTATTTCTGGATTTTGTGCGGTCTTGATTTTGTTTGAAATTGTTGCATTTTCTTACATAGATTTTATTCTAAATTTTAAGACACATCAATAAAAAGTGAAAGTGAACCAAGTGAACCTTGGAATCATCAGGTGTTTCGGCCATTGCCAACTAAACAGCCTCCTCCAAGGTCTTTTGGTTTTGGGGTATATAAGGCTATTTTGAGGTTTAGTTTTTACTCTATATTTAATGTTTGAAAAATTATATTCTTTGATGCAATAGTATTACAGTATGCTAAGTAAAATTATCATTGATTTTGTTTTTACCATGTTGTATCTACAAAAACATGTCTAGTTTGACATCATCTTAATATAATAAACATCTGATTTTACCACCTGACCAACATATATGCCTGTTAACAGTGCAAGCTTGAACCATTCATGCCAGCCAGGCCCAAGGATCTGGAAGTCCAGGAGTCCAGGCCGTTTTTTCAAAGTCACTTCCTGTGTTCCATACACTGCTCAACTACAGGAGGCGCTGTTCAGTCCAAAGAGGAAACAAAGGTGAAAGCCCTTAGCACAGTCCAATTACAAATGTACAGTACAAATGGATTAGTCTTGGTGTGGACAGTGCGCACTCCTGATGTCTTCATTTGCGATAGTTTTTTGTGTCATGGTTTTGACCTAAAACCATGTTAAGGACTTTGAGGTGTGAAAAGAACACTAGGAAGGAGCTGCAGGGTTTTCTGAATCCAACGTTTCGGTACGATGACGGGAATTGAGTAAAATGGGTGAAAAATCACCTTTGAGGCGTTTGTGGGCATGGCTTACACCGACTTCGGTCGGAAGGCAAGGCAAGGCAGCTTTATTTGTAGAGCACATTTCAGCAACAGGGCAATTCAAAGTGCTTTACATGAAAACAGATTAAAAAATTTAAAACAGATCAAGGCAACATCAAATAGATAGGTCTTCAGCCTTGATTTAAAAGAACTGAGAGTTGCAGCAGACCTGCAGTTTTCTGGGAGTTTGTTCCAGATATGTGGAGCATAAAAACTAAATGCTGCTTCCCCCTGTTTAGTTCTGACTCTGGGGACCCCAATCAGACCTGTCCCAGACGACCTGAGAGGTCTGGGTGGTTCATAGTGTACTAGCAGATCAGAAATGTATTTTGGCCCTAAACCGTTTAGTGATTTATAAACCAGCAAAAGTATTTTGAAATCAATTCTTTGAGGCAGTGGAAGCCAGTGTAGAGACTTCAGTACTGGAGTGATGTGATCCACTTTCTTGGTCTTAGTGAGGACTTGAGCAGCAGCGTTCTGAATCAGCTGCAGTTGTCTGATTGATTTTTTAGGGAGACCTGTAAAGACACCGGTGACTGAGACATAAGTCCTTTAACCCTTGATATATTTTTAAGGTGGTAATAGGCTGACTTTGTAATTGTCTTAATGTGGCTGTTAAAATTCAGGTCTGAGTCCATGACTACACCAAGATTTCTGGCTTTGTCTGTTGTTGTTAACATTATCGTTTGAAGCTGAGTGCTGACTTTTAATCATTCCTCTTTTGCTCCAAAAACAACCACCTCAGTTTTTTCTTCATTTAATTTAAGAAAGTTCTGGCACATCCAGTCGTTATTTTGTTCAATGCACTTAGTCAGTTGTTGTATTGGACTATAGTCCCCTGGCGATAAGGTTATATAAATTTGTGTGTCATCTGCATAACTATGGTAACTTATTTTGTTGTTTTCCATAATTTGAGCCAGTGGAAGCATGTAGATGTTAAACAGGAGAAGCCCCAGAACTGAGCCTTGGGGAACTCCGCACGTCATATTTGTATGCTCAGATGTATAATTCCCTATAGACACAAAGTAGTCCCTATTCTTTAAATAAGACTCAAACCACTTTAGTACTGAGCCAGAAATGCCAACCCAGTTTTCCAATCGGTCTAGTAATATGTCATGGTCAACCGTATCAAATGCTGCACTGAGATCAAGTAATACCAAGACTGAAATTTTGCCACTATCTGTGTTTAAGTGGATGTCATTAAAGACTTTAACAACCAACACCATCAGCACCAGGTGGTGAGCGAGGTTGCGAGCGAGGTGGCAGGGTCACCAAAGGCGGTGCTGATGGAGTAGCTGACAGACAGCAGCCTGTATGCTTTGCTCAGCCACACACATTCTAAGGTCGGCTACACACTCCCTGCATGGCGTGAGCATGGTGTGAGCGTGGCGTTTCTGTTGTGTGGCGGCTGCATGGCGTTTTCTGTCTTTACACACCAGAACTGTGTCTGACGCGGCGCTGCTGCTGCTAGCCTTGTCTGGACACATGGATGTTTCCCATAAACATAAATATATACTGATCTGATTTCAGCAAAGACAACGTCGGCAGTATTGATGGCAAAATAGGCTAATATATTATATATATATAATATTTCCTTCTGTATTGACAGGTGCAATATTTGAAAATTTGATTATTTTTTTTAAATGACATTTATATCAAAACCTCGAGACTTTCAAACATCCACATGTCATTTATTAATCGGATTTGTGTCAAAATGACATATAAACATCTTTTCCTATTCTATTTTGCCTGGAAACGCTTCCAACACGCATGCGTGTCGCGTGAAAAATAGGCGTCAGTTCTACTTCTAGCATGCACGCGTTTTCGGCGCAGCTCGAGCCGCGCCTGAGACATGTGTGTCATGCAGGCAGTGTGCAAGATCTAATCTCTTAACATGGGAGCCGAAATATAAACGGACATTTCACGCAGCTGACATGCTCATGTGGCCTAATGTCACTATTCCATCATATACACTGATCTCAATTATTGCATATTTAAATGAGTTTTCCTGCCTATATTTTTTATTATATATTTAATTATTGCCTATATATATATATATATGAGTCTATCAATCAAGTGACACAACCTAAGTAACTGTGTGTATGTGACGATTAAGAATAACGTTTGTTTGTTTTTTGTTTATCTCGGATATGAAAGAGATTCTCATAGAACTTACGCTGTTAAATGAACAAGGAAACCTGTAACCCGCTGCATTATTACAAATAGTAATGTTATTAAGAATTCAGCCCAAAGTGGATTCACAGAGGCAGAAAAAGTTATTTCTTCAGAGCAGAGGTGGTCAACCCGGTTTCATGCCAGTTCGTAAATTGTCACATTATTTTGATTTATTAATTTGTGTACAGGTCATGATTTTCTCGTTTATTTCGTGTACAGGTCACGATTTTCAAACGTTACCATTTCACGAACTGCCCCATGACACTGGGCTGCTCTGGGGGACACAACAATGGAGATTTTCTGTTTTTCATACTACTCCCTACCGTTGTCATGCTGTGATCACGAAATATGCTTCCCATTTAAATACATTACATTAAAATTTGTAATCACCACACGAAAAAAATGACATAATCGTGTCCTGTTCACGAATCAATAGATTCAATAATGTAACAATTTCATGAACTGCCATGAGACTGGGCTGAGACGGTTTACCTAAAGACAGACATCTGTGGAAACGGCTGTGGCCAACATGTCTCCTAACTTTGGAGCGTTATTTATCATGACATGGATTCTTTAGATCACATGTGTCAAATTCAAGGCCCGCAGGCCAAATCCGGCCCCTTGGAGATTTAAATCCGGCCCCTATATCAATTTGGGTTCACAATAAATTTTGGCCCGCCTAGTTGTGCGCCAAACCAAAAACACAGGAAAGTGTTTTTTAAACTGCAATTACCTGACATTCAAAGCAGAATATGGCAGATTTGCCGACTCTGAGACTCAGAAATTCCCCCAGAAGCAGATATATATACACAGAGAGAGAGAGAGAGAGAGAGAGAGAGAGAGAGAGAGAGAGAGAGAGAGAGAAAAGAGGCTGTGAAAACAGGTTGTTGTTAAAACAAATCATTGTTTTGCTTGATTTGCTAAATTCTAGGATGGCTAAGGAACTCTTGATTACTTTTGTCATGGCTTCATGGCAACAAAAATATGACAAAAAGCGTACAAAAATGTCGGAAAAAGCAACAAATTTACAAAAAGATGACAAATGTTTGAGAAAGCCACAAAAAAGTCGTAATAAAAACAACAATAATGATGAAAAAAGCTACCAAAATGTTAAAAAAAGTGACATGCAATAACAAAATAACTTCAATAAACTCTCCATGTCTGGCCCTTGCTGTGATTCTCTTTTTCCAGTGTGGCCTTCTGGGAAAATGAGTTTGACACCCCTGCTTTAGATCGTCTAGTTTCAGATGATACCAACATCTTCACTCTACCTTTAAAACAGAGACTCCTAAAAGATCCATCTCAGGATTTTATCGATCCATATCGAAAACTCGGAAAAAGGGACAAAAACATTATGAAAGCGTTGGGATTGATATATGATCATTGAAATGAAGATCCTTTTGGTGAATCAATTCAATTTTATTTATAGTATCAAATCATAACAACAGTTATCTCGAGACAATTTAAAGATAGAGTAGGTCTAGACCAGTGGTTCTCAAACTTTTTTCAATAATGTACCCCTTTTGAATTGTTTCTTTAAGCCAAGTACCCTCTGAGCAGCGCTAATCATTTTTGGTAGAAAAAAAGAGAGAAACTTGTAAAAAAGTAGAAGGAAGGAAGGAAGGAAGGATAGATTAGGTCCAAAGAAGGAGACACAAATATCACATTTTTGGTAGGAACAAAAAAGTCTGCATAAAGAGGAACAATGTTCTGGACAACAGCCTTGTTACTATTAAACATTTTGTTAAATATCTCACGTACCCCCTGCAGTCCTCCAGAGTACCCCTAGGGGGACACGTACCCCCATTTGAGAAACACTGGTCTAGACTGTTGTGGTTTGGGACATTTCTGTTGCCTGTATTATGATTTCAGTATGTTTCCTGTTTTTTATATTTATTCTGTATATTTCTGTTCCGTTGTGTATATTTCTGTTTCCTTATTTCCCTGTTCACTGTGTGTTTCGGTTTATCCTGTTTTGACTGTAGCGTCTTGTGCATTCTGTTCTCTGTGTATATTTCTGTTTCCTGTTTATTTTGATAGTCTGTTTTCTGTCTTGTCATGTCCAGTTTTACTTTCTGTGTTTTCCCGCCTTTGTTGATTGTCCTGCCCCGCCCTGATGTGTTTCACCTGCTGTATCACCTGTCCCTCATTTGTTCATTACCTCAGACACACACACACACTGAGACACACACGCACACACACAGACACAAACAGACACACACACTGAGACACAGACACACACACACACACACACAGAGACACAGACATACACACACACACTGAGACACAGACACACACACACACACACAGAGACACACACACACACACACACTTCCCGTGAGAGGCGTCACCTTTCTGATGTGTGACCTCGATGAGTTAACTAGAATTTTAAGTCCAAGGTGTTGCGATAAATCCTGGATGTTTATCAGCTCTACTGAGGAATTTAGATCAGTTTGATCAGCTTCCTGTTTCAGTCACACTTTAAAACAACGGATGCTGACTCATTTCAAGACTCTGCAGAGTCACATGTTCAGAACTTTGTTACTCAATTGGTCGGTTCTTCTGTTTCTTTGGTCATTTATATTCATATTAAAATTATCTGGACAACAAAGGTGTTTATTATTTGCAAGTTAAAAATAAGTCTCAAGTCAGGAGAAGTTATTATTCTTAAGTGTGGGAAAGGAAGTAACAAGTCACAAAGAGAGAGACACACACACACACACACACACACACACACACACAAATACTAGGGGTGGTACGGTTTGGTTCGTATCACAGTTTTAGGGTCACGGTCTTCGGTTCTGTACGGTTCTTGTTATTTTTTCTTTAAATCTTTAACACTCCAGAAATATACTTCAGCATAATGATATATAGCTAAAATTAGCATATTGAATGCATGTTGCACAATACATGCACACAGTAGTAGTTCTATCTATTGTTTTAGTTCCGCTGTCATCATAGGTAACATGAAATCCCAAATGTTCCCACACACCAACTCTGGGCAGCCTTCCTCGTCTCTCCCACCTGACATCTCTACAGCCTTCCTCATCTCTCTTTATACCTGACATCTCTACAGCCTTCCTCATCTCTCCCACCTGACATTTCTACACATGACGTGACCTGCAGCCCTCCACACTCCACCTGAGGAGCGGTCGGCTTGACGCCTCTCAAAATCTGACGAAAATCTTTTAAAGTGACCTTTGTCGATCAAAAAAACAGACATATTCAGCAACTGTATGGCCTATTTCTCGCTTAAAATGTTTTCTGAAACACTTTTCGGTGAACTATTTTCGTAAGATAGGAGATCGTATTCAGAACGAGACGCCATTAGAGTCTGTTTTGAAATTCAGGAGAAGCAAGAACCACGTGACGCGTTCGTCCAATCAGCTGCCATGTGTTGCGTTCATGTTGCTCATGCCCCTCGTCGTTTCCAGTAAGTGTTTTAACATAGGTGTAAGTAAGTGGCACTACAGCAGTGCACATTAACAGTGGACTGACGGACCGTGAGACGCACACACGCTCCGAACAGAGACAAGCGAACCGAGCGGTTCGGATGTTTTTTCATGAACCGTACCACCCCTAACAAATACACACACACACACATACAGTCAAGACCAACAATTTAAAAAAGCGAGTTTCTGTCAGTTAGCGTCCACTAAAAGTTCTGTTGTTGCCGCTGACAGACTCAGATTATTATCTTAAGTGTCTGACAACATTATGGGATGGATCCCTACAGAGATAGACCTTTTATTTAAAAGGTAAGGTCCTTTTAGTTTAACATGAAACAGCCCCGAAATCCACATCACCAAACTACACCAGACTCCATGTAAATAATGAGTACTTTTAGCGTGTTTAGAGCGAGCATAATTCAAAAAATAATAAAAATAAAATAATTCACCCATTTACATGTGGTAAATGGGTGAATTATTTTATTTTTATTATTTTTTTATTATTAGTTTACTTGTTAGGGACAATGCAGCGCACATTATTACAGACATAATTATCATAGTCAAAGCCATAACAATATGTGTAGATGTGTTGCATAAAAGGTTTCTCGCCAGTTGGCTAATTTGCAACCCCAGTCCCTGAACAAGCCTTTCTAGAAAAATAATCCAAATATAATTTTTAAAAAGAACTACATAAGTTTATTACTTTAAATATGCTCTACTAGCTGTTCTGTGATAATCTGTTCTAAAATTTTGGAAAGAGTAGGCAATATTGAAATTGGCATATAATTGACTGCTTGGTCCTTTGCACCAGCCTTGAAAATTGGAGTAATGATAGCTTGTTTCCAACTTTGTGGGAATTTACCCATTCTTATGGAAAGGTTTACCAGGTGGGTTACTGGTTTAACCAGGGCAGAACAGTGAGTTCTAATGAAGGCAGTGTCCAACCCAAATACATCCTTTGCCTTAGACTTATTTAGTTTGTTAATTATTTTATGTACTTTATCCTGATTGACCTCCTTAATTTGGAAAAGCTTTGATGGCTCATACTTTGTGGTCTGTGATAGGGTTGCTGGTTCAAAATTCTCAGCAAGCTCCTCCACTGACTGAACAAAAAAGTTATTGAATTCATTTGCAATGGTTAAATTGTTAGAACTGGTAACTCCATTTACATCTAATCCTGTTATTGTTTTTTTTTACTAAGCTTGAGTTTATTAAGGCTGTTGAGGTGCTTCCAAAGGGATGCGCTGTTTCCTTCAGATTCCTCAATCAGTTGCATAAAATAGGCTGTCTTTACCTTACGCAGTTCTCTAACAACTGCATTTCTCAATCTTTAAAGATGATGAGATCGGTATTTGTTTTAGAGAGCAGCGATTTTTTTCAATGCATAGTCTCTTTTTTTCATTAGCTGACGAGTGTCATTGTTCAGCCATGGTAGGGAGAATTTTTTGTTGCATACCTTTAAATTTCTTTGTGTATTTCCCAATCAGGTTTGGGAGGTTTTTCGTCAGGGAGTTACAACAATTTTCTAAATCATTCGATTGCAAAACGTTATTCCAGTCTAAATTATTTAGATAATTTTCAACTTGTGTCAGCTTATTTTTGGGGAGACCCGAGTTCCCTGGTTTATTTTTGTTCGTGAATATTGGTAAACGCTGTTTAGTAAGTTTTCGGACAGCCATGGTCATATTATGATCAGAGATCCCCAGATTATACGTTCTAATGATTCGCTGGGGTCTGTTAGTGACTATCAGATCTATCATAGTTTTACTCGTTCGCGTAATCCTTGTTGGGCCCTTCATCATCTGCTGAAAACTGTGTTTTAACAGCAGGCTCTTTAAGTTTTTTCTACGGATTTTCTCTAGCCAGTTAATATTAAAATCACCAAAAAAGATGAATTCGGTGCAACAATTTACATATTTAAAAAGTTTATCTAGGTTATCATAAAATGAAACATCATGGGATGGTGGATTATACAGCACTACAATGTTAAATTTCATCTTAGGGGAATAATGCCAAACATTCTAATGGTGTTTCCAATTTGATTTAATTACAATTCAGAGTGTCTCTAATATAGAATAGTACTCCCCCGCCACCTTTGTCAGATGTTCTGTCCTTTCTGTGACAAGTGTAACCGGGGACATCAATCATGCTAGTCGGAATGTTACTGTGCAGCCATGTTTCGCTCAATGCCAAAAAGTCTAAATTAGAGTCAGTTAGCAGATGTTGAATCTGATCACATTTTGGCAATATACTCCGAATGTTCAAGTGTTCACCCAGAATGCTTTTAGGTTTAGACGTAGGCTCCCATATTACCCTTGCGTGATTTACAGTCTGAAAAAATCTGAATTCTCGTTGTTTTCTTACTGATTGGATACCGTTGTTACCGTGTGGAATTTCTGTTGCCTCGGCGAAGATGTCCGTCCCTCCGGAGCTCCGCCGCCACCCGCGCAGTCCACCTGCCGGTACACCCTCCGGGGAAAGTTTAGTAATTGGACCTGGGTTTAGTTGCATGTCCCCAGACAGTAGGATCCGAATCAAGAAAACGTTGAAACCATGCCAATTGCTTCTTCTCTGGTTGTCCTGCTTTCTCGTGCCGCGACGGGGGTGATCAGATTGTTTGTTGATCGAGTAGATGGCAAGATATCCATTTCTGAAAAAGTTCAATCTCAGCATTCCATTTGTATTTACCGACCGGTTTATTTGCGCTTAGGTGTTGAGCAAGTGGTGACAGCAGAAGCCAACAGCAAAGTAGTAATACGAAGACATTTCCTTCATCTCTTTGATTGTTATTTGACTGGTTTCTTTGTTTTGTTCTTGAGCCAGTAACTAGTTGATTAAAAGCAAAGGCTATTCTGCCAATTAGTAGCAGAAAAAAATAAATTAAAAAGGATTGGAGTGGAGCCTGACAAACCACCCAGCCCTTCAGCAGCCATCTTTCCTCAGCCTGTTTAGGATTAAGGGTTTTATTTCAACCAAACCAGAGTGGGGATTGTTGGAACAGTGGAAAGATGAACCAAGACGGCTTTTGATAGTTTTATTTAGTTTCTGTCCTCTTTGAATGAAGTGTGTTTTATGATGATAAAAGTAGTGATTATTTACATGGAGTCTGGTGGGTTTGGTGATGGTGAATATTGGGGCTGTTTTTTTTGTTTGTTTGGTTAATACTGGACCGTTGTCAAAGATTGTTGTTCCCATCAGTCACTTAGAAACCTGATTGAGTTACCCTTTAAGTTTTTAAGTTTTTGTTCCAGGGTCAAAGGTCGTTTAGATCTCCTGATGCATCCTGAACATCTGCCGGAGCGACACACTACTAACAACACAAAGATAGACTGTACAAAAATGAAGAAGAAAAGCCACAAAAATTTCAATAAAAGAGACAAAAAAACACGCTTAAACCTGTAAATTGCTCTGTTTTTGTTTTGTTATTTATATTTCTTACTTTATACTTTTACTCCACTACAGTACACACACACACACACACACACACATATACACATACACAGACATACAGACACACAGACACACACACACACACACACACACACACACACACACACACACACACATATACACATACACAGACATAAAGACACACAGACACAGACACACACACACACACACACACATATACACACACACACACATACACAGACACACAGACACACACACACACACGCACACAGACACGCACACACACACACACACACACACACACACACACAGAAACACACACACACAGAAACACACACCCACACATACACACCCATACATACACAGTTACACACACACACACACACACACACACACACACACACACAGACAGACACACACACACACACACACAGACAGACACACACACACACACACACACACACACAGACACACACACATACACACCCCCTCCTCCTCTGATGATGAGATAAAGAAGTCATGTGTGTACCAGATAAAGATCAGCTGCTGATGAGGGTTGGTTTAGAGCGTATATGAGCTGAGTGGTGTCAGTGTTTGTCGACTTCGGAGCAGAATGGCTGCAGTCACAGAGCTCTCCTTCCTGCTGTTTGCTCTCATCAACAACATCCATGCACAAGAACGCATCATCATCCAACAGGAATGGACCCCTTACACCTTCAAGCTCCCCGAGAACACCAACTCCTGCCTGATCTCCAGATCTGTTGGTGAGGAGAAGCTTGTCCTGTGGAACACCTCTGACCTCTGGTCCAACAGCTCCTCAGTACCTGAACACCTGAAACGACGACTTGTCAGCACGGTGAAAACTTCTTCTTACACCATCCTCCACCTGACCCATTCAGACTCCGGCCTGTACCAAGAGGAGTGTTGGACTGAGGGCAACGTGACGCATGACAACAACTTCACTATTACTGTTTGTACTTCAATAGATTGGAGAGTTATCGGAGCGAGAGTTGGACAAACAGTGGACCTGCCATGTGAGGGAGCAGCTGATAATCTGAATGTCCAGTGGCTCAAATGGGACTCTAGATATGAGCAAGAAACATGGAGCAGAGTTTTTGGGGATAATACGACATCAGTGATGGACAATGTTAGAGGAAGATACCAAGTGGTGACAAACACATCAGCTCTTCGTGTTTCCAACGCCACAGGAACAGACTATACACGGTACAACTGTCTGGTGATGAACCAACAGCAGTGTGTTAGCAGTTACCCTGTATGGTTGTACCTACAGTCTGAGAGAATCTACCGCTCAGTGGGAGAGACCGCTGTGTTGCCGTGCACTATCGCTGACTCCACTGATGAACAGCCCCCACGTTGGTCTAAGCGGTTCTCCACTGACCTAGGACAACTAAACCAGACTGTTCCTTCAGTAGACCAAAACTACTCGCTGGTGTTTTCATCTCTAATGTTAAATCACTCAGGTGCGTACACCTGTAAAGTCTCTATGATAGAGCAACATTATTATCTGTTGGTGTGTCCCAAATTTGGCCCCCCTGCTGTAAAGCTCTTCTCAGAGGGAGAAGAAATCACTCTCAGATGCAGAGATAGGAGTAAGGATAAGGGTAAGCGTTGGTGGCGTGATTGGTTTAGTACGGGGCATGCATGGTTTATCAAGTCGAACCGAACAGAGGGAAGAATCTTCAGTTTAATGGATCAGAGCATGAGCAGAGTGAGCTTGTACCCTGATAAAGGTATCCTGGTTATCTCTAATATCTCAGTGGGAGACGCAGGGGAGTACTGGTGTGTAGTTTACGACCCAGATTATCGGTGTGTGTCAACCGAGAGAACTGTGTTAGTGTACTTTGAGCCCTTTGGGATTTACTCCACCTTCTTCAAAGTGCGATGCTCAGTGCTCAGTGTCCTGCTGCTGATGCTCTGTGCTGCTGTAGTTGCTGTGAACCTGAGGACACGGAGAGGAGCACAGCTTTCAGCTCACACACACACTTAATATGCATATATGATCATTTCATCATTGGCTTTAATACAGCCTGGTATACACTGGCTTTAAAACAAGGGATGGGACACATTCATGCAGAGAAAACATTTAAACTAGAACACAAAAGACAGAAACAACAAACAGAAATGATGGGAAATAAGACATAAATACCCAATGATTATTATTATTATAATAATATAAAATATATACCCAATGATTATTATTATAATATAAAATATATACCCAATGATTCTTTTTATAATAATATAAAATATATACCCAATGATTATTATTATAATATAAAATATATACCCAATGATTATTATAATATAATAAAAGTTTTCAATGTTAGAAGTGGTGCAGATGTTCCCTTATCGTCTGTATTAGTATGTTGTGTATATATGTAGATTATGTTTTATTGTATATACATATACATACTGTATATATATATGTAGATGATATTATATTGTATATATATTGAGTTAGTTGATCTTTTCTTGATGTTGTGGATGTGTGTGTGTCTGTGTGTAAGTGTGTGTGTGTGTGTCTGTGTGTGTGTCTGTCTGTGTGTGTGTGTGTGTGTGTGTCTGTCTGTGTGTGTGTGTATGTGTCTGTCTGTGTGTGTCTGTGTCTGTGTGTGTGTGTGTGTGTTCCAGATGTTGTATTTTAAATCTAAAGATTATGTGATGTTGTACATTATATATGAAGGAATATGAATTGTCTTTAATGCATTTATAATAGTTGTATCTTGCAGTGTTGTCAGTGTTATAAACTTGTTATTATATCTTGGTCTATATCTATAATCTATCGTCTGTATAATAAACATTATTAATGAACTATCAAACTTGTTCTGATTGTGATTTCTGATTAATTATCATAAGCAACATATCTCTGGTCTGTAAAATGTTTCTTATGTTAACTTTCAGTAAGTAAAGTTAATTTCTAGAGCACATTTAAACACACATTAATCTGACCAAAGTGCTGAATAAAAGTATGTAAATGTAAATTTCAAAACCCAAAAAGAAGATGCCAACGCTAACAATAAGCAGCAGTTCCCATTATTATTATTATTATTATATATATATATATATATATATATATATATATATATATATATCATTATAAAGTTAACCCTTGTGTTGTCCTCCCGGCTAAAGACATTTTGACTCTTTATTAAAAAAAAAATTCTCCTAGGCTTCTGGCATTTTTTAAGTTGTTGTATTTTTGACATGTTTTCATGTGCTTTTTTCAACGTTTTTGTCACTTTTACATTTGACGCTTTTTTTCCCCACTGCTACCAACTCATACAATGAGTTTTACACTTATTCTTGGAAGTCATGGACATTAAACCTAATTTTTGAGTTTAAAAAGCAGAAATATGCTATGAAATTGAATAAAACACCCAAAATTAATTGAAAGTAGTGCACTGCTCCTTCGTTTTCCTTAAGAAGAGTGTTACATGGAACCATCCATGTTCATTTTTGGCAATTTGGTTGAAAGAAACCAAAATTTCGGATATAGATATTTTTTGACCCGAAGACAACAGGAGGGTTAATGAAATAAAAGGTGTTGTACTTTGTCTCAGCTACAGCTCTGAGTCTCTCCCTCTGCTCCCGTTTACCTCACCACTGAGTCTCACTTCATGTCCCGCCCACAACACTATCTGGTTGGTAGATGTTAGACGAGTATCAGCCAATCAACACTCCCCATGACATGCAGCAGCCTCAAGGAGAAGCGTCTCCGGCTCCGGGCCAGTCCCCCTAAATCTAGAGCGCTCCTTTAATGAGTCAATAAGCAGAATCAGACCATAATAAGTTCAAGTTCAAGTGTATCGTCATGTGCATTTAAAAGTACAGAGAGAATGCAATGAAATGTGATTTGCCCTGGTCCTCTCTTCTCATAAAAACTATCAATATAATTTGAATAAAATATAATAAAATGACCTGAACAAGATAGTACAATCTAATATGTGTAGCAAGATACACAGACACACAAAGACACACACACACACACACACAGACACACATACAATACACACAGAAATACATACACACACAAACATAGAGACACAAAGACACACATATAAATACACACACACCAACACAAAGACACACACACATACACACACACTCTCACACACACACACACACACACACCCCTCTCTCCCCTCTCTGAATAATGTGTGTATGACATCAGTCTCTGTGTTTTTAGAGTCATGTAAAGGGGTCTCAATGAAAATCTCTGCACTATGTCACATTCACTAACTCAGTAACACTAAGCACTTTTTTGTTCAAATATCACCCACACATTCCCAATCCCACACTCTAAACACGAACAATCACGCATACACATCACTCGCCAAAATGGCACCTGGACCCCTATCCAAGGAAGAAATGAAAAAGATCTGGACTTCAACATTTGCATCAGAAAAACCGAAAGGGACACAATCAATGGTAGAAAAAAAAACCACACCCACCACCAAAACTGCTTCATCCCCCAAAACCTGCAAGGCAGCAACAACAAATATATAACTAGAACTGCAAGCAGTTATGACGGGGTCCAAGCCTCCGCCCCGGGAAGCTGTGTCACTCGCCCCCGATGACCCGGGGAGCTGTGCCAAAGCGGGACCTAAAGCATTACGTGGGGTGGCAAACATCGGTGAATATCAAGAGGTTTGATCTGCAAGGTCTGCAGTACATTGCTGTTGCAAATGTAGTGGTTAACAGTTCATCTCCATGCATATGCAGACTACCTTTAACAATTCTCTACAATAAACAAACTTCTTAACCCCCCTGACCACAGGGGAGAGCAGAGAGAAATGAGAGAGTGACTGAGAGGGTGGAGAGGGGAGGAAGGTGTGGTGGTTGAAGGAGCAGGGGAGATGGTCAGGTTGTTGTAAATGGTGTCATAGGCGCTGATTTATGTTTTCCTCCGTGGGTGCTCACAGGCGCACGCCCTTTAAAAACAAGTAGTCAAAAATGGTTTGCATTTCAGAACCTTAGGTAATGGACAGCGGCCGACGCGTACACACGCGCCTATTAACTCGATAATTAAGCCGTAAAGTAGGTTTCATCTCAGGACAGCGCCACTTCTCACAGATACAGATAGCATTGGAGATGAAAAGTTTAACTGACACGTAACCGCGATCAGCTTCGTGGGAAATTAATAATCAATGTCACTGACATAACCAATCACACTATGACAGACGCTCCACTTAGCACCAACTGCAATGTTTAATTTTAAATGAATGTAGCCTACTGGCAGTCTGGCACACGTGGCTGCTCAGTATTTTCCGTGGGTGCTCGAACTCCAGAGCACCCACAGTATCGACGCCTATGAATGGTGTTGATTTTTGATTGAAAAAGTGAGATAAAAGAGTTGCATTTGTCCACTGTGAAGGTTGTAGAATCTTTGTCAGGTGCGTTAAGAAGTTTGTTTATTGTAGAAAACTAGGGGAACACGCGAAAGCAAAAACCAAAACGTAACGGTAGGAGGTAAATATCAGTAAATATTGAGAAGTGTGAGCTGCAAGGTCTGTGGTACAATCCCATTGCAAATATGTCATTAACAGTGATTGAGTTAAAGTGCCAAAACATGTCTACGTTGATTATAGCGCCCCCTAATGGCCGATCTTCGCCAAATTTGGTAGAGAGCCTCAGAGCCACATGCCGAACGAGCACTACAAGTTTCGTGGTGATTGCTTTTGCTGTGGCAGAGATATTGCATATGCAATTTTCCTATTTAAATGCATTGAGTTATTGGCCAAAACAAATAAACGTTGCTTATAGCGCCCCCTAAAGGGCGATCTTCGCCAAATTTGGTAGAGATCATCACAGTAGCATGTTGAACAATGACCTCAAGTTCCTTGCTGATAACATTTAATTTGGCCGAGATATGATATGATACGTGTGGGGTAGCTAGCTATGAAAATTTGTTTGGTCGTCAAATGCGCATACTTTAACCTAGTAAAATTCCTTGAGTAACTTTTGGTCAGGTCCATCTGGCGATGCTAGGTACCAGGTTTCGAGCTGATCCGTCGCACGGCCTAGGACGAGTTCAAAAAACTTGGTTTTGCGCATTGTGCAATATTGCGAAAAAGATTTTAAGCACAAATGGGCGTGGCCTATATCATGTGATTCAGACAGATTCAAGAAAAACGTGGATGTAAGGATTTCTAATGTGCGATGTGTAATGTGGGAGTTAAAGGCAAAAAAACATTATAGTGCCACCTAGTGGTCCACATGTGTAATTTCTGGTAGGTGTGGTCCATGACCCATTGTCTATCTACCCTGTAAATTTAAAGTTGTTCACATTAGTGTAAGTGGTAAATCTAGACTTGGGTCCCATAGGCCACGCCCACTTTGACCCCTCAGTACCCCACTCTAGTGATGGCCTCAGGAGTGTCCCTAGATGGTACCCATCAAATTTAGTAAAAATCGAATGAGCCGTTCATGAGATATAAACTTTTTGTACTTGTAGCGCCCCCTAGTGACCAATTTTCGTAAATCGCGTTGGGGACCTCCAGAGGATCATGTCAAACAAGAATCTAAAGGTTGGCGTTGACAGCATTTATTTTGGCTGGCAAAGTTGGTGTTTTCATAGTTACTACACAAATTTGTTCGTGCGTAATATGCACAATTTTTATCCTATAAAATTCTTTTAATTAAGTTTTTGTCAGGTCGGTCTGGAGATGCTACCGTCCAAGTTTCGTGCAGATCGGCCGCATGGTCTAGGAGGAGATCGAAAAAGTAGGTTTTTGATAAATCGCGATTTTTCACGCATAAAAGTCTAAGCGGAAGTGGGCGTGGCCTACATCACGTGATTCAGTTGGATCCAGGGAACACGTGGATATATGGACTTTAAATGTCAGGTGTACGGTGTGGGAGTTATAGGGCCAAACGCGTTTTTTCTGCCAAGGCGCCACGTAGTGGTGGAAGTGGGTCAATCTTTGCCCCTGAGGTCCTTGCGGAGTTTCGGACCAGTCCTGAAAACGACAACCCCCCACCATGTACGGTTTAGGCTGTAGTCGGAGTTTTAGACGGAGAAGAATAATAATGAAGAAGAAGAGGAAGAAGAAAAATCAGTAGAAAAACAATAGGGTTCCACAGCCCTGCTGTGCAAATGGCGTAGCTTTGCTACTGCCTTTTCTTCCAGACTCGGGCTTGGAGCCCTAATAATGTAAATAGTGAGTTTTAATCACACTATAATTGATGTTTTGGACTGTTTTAAACTAAACATGAATTTCTTATTCATGTACTTTAAACAAACATTTTACAACAATGCCGTACTTCAATACAACTTTAATTTTCTCCTACTTGCATATTGTACGTTTTACTTATCTATTTTTATACCTTTATTTACTTTGCACATTCATATTAATTATACAAAATATTATGAATAATCTATGATGTATTAAAGTGGATAAAGAGGAGACTTTATTGATCTGGTGGTGAAATTCACAATAGCTACCTGCCAAGTCAAACTTCTGCTTTTATTTTGGTGAAAGTAACTCAACAGTAATGCAAAAGTAGTGTAAAGCATTACAATTCAGAGACAGTAATATTGTAATATAACGAATTACTCTCAAATGACAGTAACTAGTAACCTTTAATATATACAATACATTTTGGAAGTAACTGGTCCAACACTGTTCAGTAGACCAGGGGTCTTCAACGTTTTTTAAGCCAAGGACCCCTTAACTGAAAGAGAGACGGAGCAGGGACAACCTACTACATATATTGTATAAAATTAAGTTACATATTAAACTGGGCCTACAATAACATGTAGGGCTGCCTAAAGCCTTTATACATAAACTTTTTGCATAGAATATTAAGCTATTAAAATAGCCTAATGTACGGTGGCCGAGAAAGGTCACAACACATGCAAACGCCACAACACCTTAACTTTCCCTTACTTTTTCCACCATCACAATGTGTTTTTGGGGTTAACCTAGTGTTGACAAATACGTTATGCTGAAGGTAATAGTGACTTTCATGCTAGATCGGTTACATTTCATGACCAATTTATGCAACAACAAAAAAACTCAATTCTGACAGCCCTTGCAAAAGGTTTCAGAATAGACAAACTTACATTTTCTTATAAAAAATAATTTTATTTCTTTAAACTGTAACAGTACTGACAGTACAAACAGTAAAGTGCAAACAGTAACAGCAATGCAAATCTGCCACAAAAAGTTTCCGAATAGAGAAACTTACACTTTTTCTTAGAAAAATCATTGTATTTCTTTAAACAATGTAACAGTACAAACTGCAAAGTGCAAAGTGCAATGCAAACAGTAACAACAGGTGATTGCCACCTCAAAGGAGGCCAAATCCAGGGGCGTTCTTGATTCCATAATTGATGGCTTCCTCAAAGATTTCATATGAGGGTAAGATCTATAGACAGTATATAAGAATGGACCAACAGGTCCCGTGTCTCTGGACGGAGACCAGTGAAGTCACTTTTCCGGTGATGGCTGAGCGTTACTGAGCATCCTCCAATTGAGCTTGAAGACGTAGATTTGACGTGAGCAACCTGTCTGAAAGTTTGAAGTCTTCTGGTAGCTGTGCCAAGAGAAATCTCAATCATTCCCAATCTTGCAGAGACGGAGAGCGTAGGTATATGTAAGGAGATAACATAGACACAGGCTAATTATTGATCACTAAAATGATAGTTAACATTAGTAATTAAACTTAAACAGCTAATGGAAGTCCAAACTGCCTGAGAGCTTCTCCTGTACTATACGGTAATTCCTCTACTATGCGACAGTAAGTCTCGTGGTTATGACCCAATCGTTAGCCTATTTTTATAAAAACGTCTGCTACGGAGCCATAACGTGAGGTACAAGGTAATGGAGCCTTTTATACATTGTCGTGTTTCTTTAGAAATAAACAACGGACAAATAGAGTCTTTAAACTCTTCAGATGTAAAGTTATTATCTGTCAAAGTGACTTCAAAATGAATGGCTCAATGGCTCAATGGGATGCTAACGGGAGGTGATGGCTTGGTAGCATCAAAATGGCGCCATAGGAGGTTCGTGTATGTATGAATGTAAAAAAAGGTTGTATGACCTTAAAGACAAATAAATAAATAAAACGGAACATGAATCTCACAGATATATATTGATATCACAGACAGATCAATAAAAGCGAAGCCAATCTCCTGTCTAAATCAGTTCCCATATGTATTAGGAGTCACACTTTGAAGAAATAAACATTATAACTTATACAGTTGACTAAATATGTACATTTTTTCAAAAAAAGTCCAGACGCTTTTGCCCTCATGACATTCACTTTCACATTTCACATTCACGCAATGTTCTAAAACAGTTCTAAATATTTTGAGTCATGCAGTGCAAAAATAAACATAATGAACATTATAACTCATGTAAAAGGACAAACTATTTACATTTCTTCAAAAAAGGCCCAAATTCATGCCATATCTCAAAACATTCTTCTCTGTAGAACGGTAATAGACTGGAGTGATCCATCTTTCACTCTATAGCCTTTGTTCTCGCTCGGATTCGCTGGAGTGATCCATCTTTGTCCACTACATAGTCTTTGTATGACGGACCTGGCTTCCCATTGGTTGAAAGACTTCAACACAATCTTGCAAAGCATCATGGGATATTCAAATTGGCAGCTAGCATCGAGCTAGCGGCAAAAATGATGGAAAATTGATAAATTATGGACATCAAGTGGATGAATCATGGATATAAGCGTTTGGATTTATTGCTGAACAACTCCGAAAAGAGGCACAACTTCCAGGCTGGATAGAAAACCTTCTGTAAAGGCTACAAAGACTTTAAATTATCAAATTATCTAAATATTAATCAGGGGTGCCGCTGTTCGTTGCTGACGGCGTTCGGTTTTCTACCACACGAGCCTAGTGTCCCTCTCGGGTCCCGGAGACCCCCGTCGTTCATCAACGCACCGCTTCTAGCACACGAGCCTAGTGTCCCTCTCGGGTCCCGGAGACCCTGCCGCACTTTGCTGACGGCGTTCGGTTTTCTACCACACGAGCCTAGTGTCCCTCTCGGGTCCCGGAGACCCCCGCGCTTTGCTGACGGCGTTCGGTTTCTAGCACACGAGCCTAGTGTCCCTCTCGGGTCCCGGAGACCCCGTCGCTCATCACGCACAGAAGCCTAGTCCCTCTTGGGTCCCGGAGACCCCGCCGCACTTTGCTGACAGCGTTCGGTTTTCTACCACACGAGCCTAGTGTCCCTCTCGGGTCCCGGAGACCCCTGTCGCTCATTAACGCACCGCTTCTAGCACACGAGCCCTGTCCCTCTCGGGTCCCGGAGACCCCCGTCGCTCATCAACGCACCGCTTCTAGCACACGAGCCCAGTCCCTCTCGGGTCCCGGAGAGGAGGAGGAATGTCCTGGCTTGACCTCGGCATACTAAACACTTTTATTATATACACACACATACTATACACATTTGTCTTCTTGGTTTTTTTTTTTTGTGTGTGTCGTTGGTGTCCTTTTTATTCTTGTGGACATTTGCTCCTCGATTTAGCAGCCAGGTGCAAAGCCAGCATGGCCCGCTGTGTGACTCTAGATGGGAACCTGCGGCGGCTACTCACCGGCACCGTACGCAATGTTCAAGAAGAAGAAGAAGAAGAAGAAGAAGAAGAAAAAGAACGTGACTCTGACGAGGACCAAGAATGCAAATCTGGCGGTCGCGCATCAGATGGTGAGACAAGCCAAGACGAGGACATTGAACAAGGACGACGACAAGAAGAAGAAGAAGAAGAAGAAGAAGACGAAGAAGAACAAGAACAAGAACAAGAAAAAGAACAAGACAACGGGGGAGTGGTAGCAGCAGTAGTAGTAGTAGAACAAGTAGAAGAATCGTTTGTGTCAAAAGACGGTAAAATCGAGTGGTCCTCGAAAACGTATCATCCCGGCGGCCCTCGACTTCGTCGCTGTGGCACCAAAAACGAAAATGAAGACCAACAACAACAACAACAACAACAACAACAACAACAACACGAGCACACACGCAAACGGTTCCACGCGTACTCGAGACTGCTGCAATTCGACGACCGCGAGTCGAGAGCCGCCAGACGAGCCTCGGACAAACTGGCGGCCATACAGGACGTGTGTGACGTGTGGGCGCGGCGGGTTCCCGGCTTCTACAACCCGGGCCCCGACGTGACCGTGGAAGAGCAGTTGGTCCCCTTTCGCGGTTTGTCATCGTCGTCATCATCGTCGTCATCATCATCATTTCTTGTTTTTTGTGTGCTTAACTCTTTCTTCTTCTTCTTCTTCTTCTTCTTCTTCTTCTTCTTCTTGTGCCACACATCCAAGGTCGATGCCCGTTCCGACAGTACATGCCCAGCAAGCCCGCGAGGTACGGCGTCAAGTTGTGGGTGGCCTGCGACGCCAAGTCCAGCTACGCGTGGAACGTGCAGGTCTACATGGGAAAGTCCGCGTGCGGCGCATCCGAGAGGAACCAGGGCGCCCGGGTGGTGCTGGACCTGACCGAGGGGCTCGCGGGCCCTCGCAACGTCACGTGCAACAACTTCTTCACCTCCTACGACCTGGCGCGATGGCTCCTGGACGAGAGGCGCCTCACCCTGGTGGGCATGATGCGCAGAAACAAGCCCGAACTGCCGGCCGCCTTGCTCGACGCCAGGGGCCGCGCGGTCGCCTCGTCCAGGTTCGCCTTCACGCCCGCCGCCTCTCTGGTGCCCTACGTGCCCAAGAACCCGAGCCAAACACGAGATCGTGCTCCACTACAACGCCACCAAGGGCGGCGTGGACAACCTGGACAAGCTTGTGGCCACGTACAGCTGTCGCAGGAAGACCGTGCGCTGGCCCCTCGCCGTGTTCCACAACATCCTCGACGTGTCCGCCTACAACGCCTTCGTGATCTGGCGAGAGCTCAGGCCCGCGTGGATGCGCGGCAAGCTCGACAGGAAGAGTGCGTTCCTCGAGCAGCTGGGACGGGCACTCGTCGCGCCGCTCATCGAGAGGAGGAGGTCCCTCCCTCGCACGGAAGCGTCCGCCGCGCTCGTCAGAGCCGCGACGAGAGGGCCCACCGAGGGCCCACGACGACGACGAGAAGAGGGCAAGCGGGAACCGCCCGCGCCGAGAGTGGCCGGCGAGAGGAAGAGGTGTCAGCTCTGTCCCAGGAGCAACGATCGCAAAACGAACGCTGTCTGCGCCGGCTGCCGGAGGTACGTCTGCGGGAGCTGCGCGCCTGCCTATTGCCCGGAATGTGTGAATGTGACACATACACGGACACACACACGGACACACACACACACACACTGACAGACACACACATAAAGACACACGCACACACACACATCCCGTGAGAGGCGTCACATTTCTGATGTGTGACCTCGATGAGTTAACTAGAATTTTCCGTCTGAGGCGTTGAGATAAATCCTGGATGTTTATCAGCTCTACTGAGGAATTTAGATCCTGATCAGTTTGATCAAGAAAAACAACGGATGCTGACTCATTTCAAGACTCTGCAGATCACATGTTGGTAACCTTGTTACTCAATCGGTCGGTTCTTCGGTTTCTTTGGTACATTTATATTCATATTAAAATTATTTGGACAACAAAACATAAGTCTCGAGTCAGCAGAAGTTATAATTCTTAACCCTTGTGTTTTCTTCCTGTCGACCATGCACTTGTTGTCCTCCGCATGAAGTAGTAGTAGTAGTATAAATTATCACCCAATTCTGTTACATCTTCTTAGCCAACTTCTTTCCAACCTATTACCACTAGTTTTACACTTATTTTTTTTAATATATGGTCAAAAAAAATGCATTTATGTAAATTTATACCTAATTTCTGAGTTAAAAAACGTTGAAATTATGAATTATTTTGCCTAACAGTTGAGATCAACGGGAACATATGTTGATGGTTTATCACAGACTGAGTTTTGTCAGGATACTGTTTTGAAACCATTTCAATTTTTTTAATGGCAGCCAATAATCACACTTGTTGTCCTCCCGGGTCAATTTTGACCCGGTCTGTTTTGGCTATTAATAAAGCATAAAGTATAAAGTATCACCCAATTCTATTTTACACCTTCTCACCAACTTCATTCCAACTCATTACCACAAGTTTTACAATTATTTATGGAATTTATGGTGAATAAACTTCATTTACATGAAATAATACCTAATT
>NC_050180.1:34374558-34394558 GCF_008315115.2 Sander lucioperca | reverse complement strand
TGAACCAACAGCAGTGTGTTAGAAGTTACACTGTACAGTTGAGACTACAGGATGACATAATCTACCGCTCAGTGGGAGAGACCGCTGTGTTGCCGTGCACTATCGCTGACTCCATTGATAAACTGCCCCCACATTGGAGGAAGTCCTCCACTGACCTAGGACAACAAAACCAGACTGTTCCTTCAGTAGACCAAAACTACTCACTGGTGTTTTCATCTCTAATGTTAAATCACTCAGGTCGGTACTCCTGTGAAACCTCTAGGAGCGAGCAAGATTATGATCTGGTGGTGTGCCCCAAATTTGGCCCCCCTGCTGTAGTGCTCTTCTCAGAGGGAGAAGAAGTCACTCTCACATGCACAGATTGGGAAGAGAAAAAGGGTGTTTGGTTTATCAAGTCACACCGAACAGACGGAAGAATTTTTAGTTTAAGGTCTAATCAGATAATGAGCAGAGTGAGCAGGGACTATGATGACCTGGTTATCTCTAATATCTCAGTGGGGGACGCAGGGGAGTACTGGTGTGTAGTTATTGACCCATATTATTTTGATCGGTGTGAGTCAACAGAGAGAACTGTGTTAGTGTACTTTGAGCCCTTTGGGATTTACTCCACCTTCTTCAAAGTGCGATGCTCAGTGCTCAGTGTCCTGCTGCTGATGCTCTGTGTTGCTGTAGTCGCTGTGAACCTGAGGACACGGAGAGGAGCGCAGCTTTCAGCTCACACACACACTTAATATGCATATATGATCATTTCATCATTGGCTTTAATACAGCCTGATATACACTGGCTTTAAAACAGCCTGGTATACACTGGCTTTAATACAGCCTGGTATACACTGGCTTTAATACAGCCTGGTATACACTGGCTTTAAAACAGCCTGGTATACACTGGCTTTAAAACAAGGGATGGGACACATTCATGCAGAGAAAACATGTAAACTAGAACACAAAAGACAGAAACAACAAACAGAAATGATGGGAAATAAGACATAAATACCCAATGATTATTATTATAATAATATAAAATATATACCCATGGATTATTATTATAATAATAATATAAATAAGTTTTGGATGTTAGAAGTGGTGCAGATGTTCCCTTATCATCTGTATTAGATATATATATATATTGAGTTAGTTGATCTTTTCTTGATGTTGTTGTGGATGTGTGTGTGTGTGTGTGTCTCTGTGTGTGTATGTGTGTGTCTCTGTGTGTGTGTGTGTCTGTGTGTGTGTGTGTGTGTTCCAGATGTTGTATTTTAAATCTAAAGATTATGTGATATTGTATATTATATATGAAGGAATATGCATTGTCTTTAATGCATTTATAATAGTTGTATCTTGCAGTGTTGTCAGTGTTATAAACTTGTTATTATATCTTGGTCTATATCTATAATCTATCATCTGTATAATAAACATTATTAATGAACTATCAAACTTGTTCTGATTGTGATTTCTGATTAATTATTATAAGCAACATATCTCTGGGTCTGTAAAATGTTTCTTATGTTAACTTTCAGTCAGTAAAGTTAATTTCTAGAGCACAATTAAACACACATTAATCTGACCAAAGTGCTGAATAAAAGAACATTAAATTGTAATTATCAAAACCCAAAAAGAAGATGCCAACGCCAACAATAAGCAGCAGTTCCCATTATATATATATATATATATATATATATATATTTATAAAGTTAATGAAATAAAAGGTGTTGTACTTTGTCTCAGCTACAGCTCTGAGTCTCTCCCTCTGCTCCCGTTTCACTCACCACTGAGTCTCACTTTATCTCCCGCCCACAACACTCTCTGGTTGGTAGATGTTAGATGAGTAACAGCCAATCAGCACTCACCATGACATGCACATTTTGGAGACAAAATAGGAATTGGCGATGCAGATGGTGAGGTGGTGAACTGAAGTCAGACTGCAGAGAGTAAATGGGAATAACTATTACTCGTAATATTTTCAAGTATTGATGCCTCACGCACATTTTTTCACTCCATATCATCCACGTTACCATGAAGATTAAATCCAGCAGTGCTATTTGCGCTTGTACTGAGTGATTCTTGTTCCATAAACACCTCCAACTCAAATCTTAAATAAAAATTTGTTCTTAATGTTTAATCGGTGCTGTCTCACCATCACATTGTCTGCTACGGAGTGCAGGAGGGGATAGCCTGACTGCATTGAATACAGGATAGCATCAAATACCCTAGCATTAGATAACTGCAGAACACAGTGTAAATAACTAAATATCTGTCTTTAAAACTGTGCATATACAGTATCTCACAAAAGTGAGTACACCCCTTACATTTTAGTAAATATTTCATTATATCTTTTAATGGGACAACACTGAAGAAATTACACTTTGCTACAATGTAAAGTATGAAGTGTACAGCTTGTATAACAGTGTAAATGTGCTGTCCCCTCAAAATAACTCAACACACAGCCATTAATGTCTAAACTGCCAGCAACAAAAGTGAGTACACCCCTATGTTAAATTCCCATAGAGGCAGGCAGACTTTTAGGTAGCACTTTATAATAACTATCCATAAGTCATCATTTGTTAAGCATTAGTTAACTATTAGTTAATGGTTTGTTCATTATTACTTATTAATTGTTCATACATAGTTCATCATGAGTAAAGTATTTATTCACACAGTTATAAATGGTTTGTTTATCGTAAACAAGCCTATTAGTTAATGGTTTGTTCATCATTATTAATTTATTGTTCTTACATAATTCATCATCAGTAAAGCATTTGTTCACATAGTTATAAATGGTTTGTTCATAGTAAATAGGCCTATCTTGAAAAATATGTTTGTAAGTATATGATTTATACTTAATAAATAATTAAACAACCATTTATGAATGAAATAATTTTCCCATTATAAAACAAGTTGCTAACTATTGCTAAATGCTTTGTTCATCATTTGTAAACCATTGCTCCTATGCTAATTCTCATAAATAAAGCATTTGTATACACACTCATAAATGGTTTGTTCATAGTAAATAAAGCTCTCAATAATGATGTTTATAAATAGAAGTCTGACACTTAATAAGCATTGCAAAAACCATTGGTGAATTAAATACTTTTCCCTTTATAAACTATCTACAAACTATTAGTAATTTATTTGTTTATCATTTGTAAATCATAGTTCCTACATTCATTCTAATCAGTACAGCATTTGTAAATAGTTAGTAAATGGTTGGTCTATAGTAGGTAAGCCCATGTAAAATGTTTTTTTAGTTTATTTTTTAATAATTCCTAAATGATGCATTAACCATTTGTAAATGAAGTAATTTTACCATTATTAACTAGGTACTCAGGAACGTAAAAGGTCAATTAAAACTAGCAAGTTAATGATTAACAGACCATCTACAACTACATTTGTTCATGTCTTAAATAAAATGTTATGATTTAGAAAAAGGCCTAAACTACTAGCTGGGGTGTTAACACATCTGTTGCAAATACTTACCAATAATCTAATCCATGACTAATTCAGGAGTTACTGATGATTAGTTAAGTATATTGTGTGAGCCCATCTAAAGTGAGTACTTTCTATGCTTTACAAATCATTTATAAGTGAGTTGCAAAGGCTACCAGAACCTGGACACACATGTATTGTTCTATTTGGACACGCCTTCAGAAATATGCCTACGGATAGTTAGTGTGTTAATGCATCTTTAACAAGCACTTACCAAAACATCAATTCATGATTAACTCATGAGTTACTACTGATTAGTTGACTACATGGCATGAGCCCATCTAAAATGAGGACTTACTATGCTTTACAAAGCATTTATGAATGAGTTGCAAAGGCTAGCAGATACAACAGAAACACAAGTAAAACAAGTATTTGTAACCCTTATTACAATGTAGTAAGAATGTACATTTATGAAATAGTTCCTAATAGTGTTATGTAATTGATATCAGTGTGAATTTGGACCAGATCCAGAAGAAAACTAGATTGGTAAGAGCCAGAGAATTGAACATCAATAAAGAGACTAGGAAACTAGGATACAGTTTGAGAAGTGTATTAATATACACAGAAATATGGCATACATACAGATAAACACAGGTATGAAAAATAACATCTAAAATAATAAAGTGCGCACATAACAGAAACCCTTTTCAGTTCTATGAGCTCAATTGTTCTTTGATGACAAGAGTTCAGAGATGTTCAACGTTGGGGCCCATATAACTTTGGTTTCTGTTTGTCCTACCACCAAGAAGAAGGAATCCGTCTAAGTTCAGAGTCTCCATCCTGTAGCTCGCCACCCAGCCAACTGAACTGGGAATCTCTAAACCCTGGAAGTCTCTGGGATCTGAAGAGTCGATGTGGTCCAATATCCCTCTGTGGACCGGACCTCCCGTGAGTAGCGCTTCTCAAATCTCCACGTCCTCCACCTGTAGATAAGGCCAAATCAGTTCTCTCAAATACTATTTAGTAATAAAATCAATTGCTTAGGTTACAATGAAAATAAAATGAGGTAATATTTCAGTTAACCCATATTGAAATATCTAAATCTCTATTCAGTTGTACAACCGTTCTTAAATTTCTTCTTAGGTATCAAAACTATATAAATCCCTTTCAGGTATCAAAAGTACATTTATATTAATAGGTAACCTTTATACAAAAAATACATTTCTAATTCACGTTTTATGGAACCTAACTTAGTAACATTAACACTATTCTTAATATAACTGCATAAATTGCATGTAAAAATCTCTCAAATTGTATTATTTTCCCATAACTTAAGCTAGTGTTGTAATCTAGAGGCATTAAGACATGTGTGCTTATCTATCCCTCCCTGCACCGGTAACAGTAGAAAGAATGCACTAAAAATTAGCCTCTTAAAGTTACTTCTCCATAAACTCCAGTTAAACAATTAAACTCACAATTTGTACGAACATTCATTCAACAAAATACCCACAGCTAGCAATAGTGTTGAAAAGCAACATTACTTTCCATAACCAATAGATAGAATCATTAGCCTTTCCACAGGCAATACACAGTACTCCGCTAGCCCTTTGTGGCTAAGTACCCTATTAGCATATGAATACAGCACCTTAGCTAACCCGTTAGCTTTGAAATATTAGCACCGTTCTCTTAATACATCCATAATTAGCACCGATTAGCATGGATGCTAGCGAACTCAAGGCCTAGTGCTAAGGAATGACTCACCATTTTAACGGAATTCACTGCCTTTAACTCCGTGATGACAGTGGATTCAGCCACAGCTCTCTTTCATTCTATTCACAACAAGGCATAGCCAGTATTAGATAGTATATAGTACGTAGAATTGATATAATTCACTAAATGTCGTTGTTTTTCTCTTAGCGAGTGAATAACAGCAGCCTTAGACGACCTTCCGATGCAGCACCTAAAGGGACTTGAGGGGACGTAAATCTGGCGATCTAACGTAGCCTTGTTCATAGCTGATTGGTCAGCTCATGGACCCAAGATCACCCATTGGCTTATTTACAAGCCCTTCAAAGTTAACAATAATGGCACCCCTATATTAGTTTGTTTTATTTTGAGACATTCCTTTTGTTTTCCAAGTTATTAAAATGTGGTCAAAAGTAGTTGTAAGAGCTTTGGGAGAAAATAATGGAAAATGATTTAACTTTCACTTAGCTTTGATGAGCTTGTAAACCAATGGGTGAACTTGGGTCTGTGAGCTGACCAATCAGCTATCAACTAGCTACATTAGATCGCTAGATTTACGTCTCCTCACGTCCCTTTTGGGGCTACATCGGAACGTAAGCGGCTGTTATTCACTTGGTAAGAAAAAAAGAAAAACATTTAATGAATTAAATCAATTCTACATACTATATACTATCCAATACTGGCTATGCCTTGTTGTGAATAGAATGAAAGAGAGCTGTGCCTGAATCCACTGTCGTCACGGAGTTAAAGGCAGTGAATTCCATTAAAATGGTGAGTCATTCCTTAGCACTAGCCCTTGAGTTCGCTAGCATCCATGCTAATTGGTCAAATCATCATACATAATAATCATGGATGACAGATACAGACACACACAGACAGATACACACACATAGAGAGACACAGACACACACACACACACACACAGACATACACGCACATACACACACAGACACACACACACACATACACACACAGACACACACACACATACACACTCACACACACAAGGCACACACACACACACACACACACACATACACACACACACACTTCCCGTGAGAGGCGTCACCTTTCTGATGTGTGACCTCGATGAGTTAACTAGAATTTTCCGTCCAAGGTGTTGAGATAAATCCTGGATGTTTATCAGCTCTACTGAGGAATTTAGATCCTGATCAGTTTGATCAGCTTCCTGTTTCAGTCACACTTTAAAACAACATCATCAAGACTCTGCAGAGTCACATGTTGGTAACCTTGTTACTCAATCGGTCGGTTCTTCTGTTTCATTGGTCATTTATATTCATATTAAAATTATCTGGACAACAAAGGTGTTTATTTGCAAGACACACAAACACACATGCACACACACACACACAGAAGTAAACATGCACACACACACACACACACAGACACACATGCATGCAAACACACACACATTAAAAAATGTTTTATGTGCCAACAGACTCCTTCAGAATAACTTCAGCATTTATTTAAAAGGTTTCCCTCATGAGGACCTAATGTTTTGTCCCCACACCGCAAGATGTCCCCATGACATGTTGATTACCAGAACACAAGACACATAAACACACATGCACACACACACACACACAGAAATAAACATGCACACACACACACACACACACACACACACACAGACACAGACACACACACACACTCACACGCACACACACGCACGCACACACACAAACAAATGCTCACACATATACAAACACACATGCACACAGACACACACACACTCAGACACACACACTTACACAGACACAAACGCACACACACACACACACACACACACACAGACACACACACACACACACACACACACAGACACACACACACACACACACACAGTCAACACAGACACACACACACGCACACACTAACACAGACACACACACACACACACACACATACACACACACAGACACACATGCACACAAACACAAACACACACGCACACACACATTAAAAAATGTTTTATGTGCCAACAGACTCCTTCAGAATAACTTCAGCATTTATTTAAAAGGGTTTCCCTTATGAGGACCTAATGTTTTGTCCCCACACCGCAAGAGGTCCCCGTTTCGTTTTTTCCCCATAACATATTGATAACCAGAACACACACATACACATACACACAGAAACACACACACACACAAATGCACACACAAACATACACACACTAACACAGACACACACACACACGCACATGCACACACACAAACACACACATGCACCACACTCGCGCACACACACACACACAAAACATGTTTTATGTGCCAATGCTAAAAGTCACACAGACACCTTCAGAATGACTTGGTGACACCACAAGAGGTCCCCGTGACGTGAGTGTTTAAACAGAGTTTTGTCCCCACAACATGTTGATTACCAGAACACAAGACACACAAACACACATGCACACACACACACACACAGAAATAAACATGCACACACACACACACACACAGACACACACACACACTCACACAAACACACATGCACACACACAGAAACACATGTTCACACATATACACACACACATGCACAGAGACACACACACACTCAGACACACACTTACACAGACACACACGCACACACACACTCACACACACACACACACACTCACACATACATACACGCACACACACAGACACACACACACACACACACACAGTCAACACATGTTCACACATATACACACACACATGCACACAGACACACACACACACACTCACACAAACACACACGCACACACACAGAAACACATGTTCACACATGCACACACACACATGCACACAGACACACACACACTCAGACACACACTTACACAGACACACACGCACACACACACACTCACACAGACACACACGCACACACACACACACACACACACACTCACACATACATACACGCACACACACAGACACACACACACACACAGTCAACACAGACACACGCACACACTAACACAGACACACACACACACACACAGACACACATGCACACAAACACACAAACACACACACACACACACATTAAAAAATGTTTTATGTGCCAACAGACTCCTTCAGAATAACTTCAGCATTTATTTAAAAGGGTTTCCCTTATGAGGACCTAATGTTTTGTCCCCACACCGCAAGAGGTCCCCGTTTCGTGAGTGTTTAAACACTTTTTTCCCCATAACATATTGATTACCAGAACACACACATACACATACACACAGAAACACACACACACACACACACACACACACATGCACACACAAACATACACACACTAACACAGACACACACACACACACACACACACACACACAAACACACACACGCACCACATTCGCGCACACACACACACACACACACACACACAAAACATGTTTTATGTGCCAATGCTAAAAGTCACACAGACACCTTCAGAATGACTTGGTGACACCACAAGAGGTCCCCGTGACGTGAGTGTTTAAACAGAGTTTTGTCCCCACAACATGTTGATTACCAGAACACAAGACACACAAACACACATGCACACACACACACACACAGAAATAAACATGCACACACACACACACACACACAGACACACACACACACTCACACAAACACACATGCACACACACAGAAACACATGTTCACACATATACACACACACATGCACACACACACATGCACAGAGACACACACACACTCAGACACACACTTACACAGACACACACGCACACACACACACACGCACACACACACACACACACTCACACATACATACACGCACACACACAGACACACACACACACACACAGTCAACACATGTTCACACATATACACACACACATGCACACAGACACACACACACACACACTCACACAAATACACACGCACACACACAGAAACACATGTTCACACATGCACACACACACATGCACACAGACACACACACACTCAGACACACACTTACACAGACACACACGCACACACACACACTTACACAGACACACACGCACACAGACACACTCACACAGACACACACACACTCACACATACATACACGCACACACACAGACACACACACACACACAGTCAACACAGACACACGCACACACTAACACAGACACACAGACACACATGCACACAAACACACAAACACACACACACACACACACATTAAAAAATGTTTTATGTGCCAACAGACTCCTTCAGAATAACTTCAGCATTTATTTAAAAGGGTTTCCCCTATGAGGACCTAATGTTTTGTCCCCACACCGCAAGAGGTCCCCGTTTCGTGAGTGTTTAAACACTTTTTTCCCCATAACATATTGATTACCAGAACACACACATACACATACACACAGAAACACACACACACACACACACATGCACACACAAACATACACACACTAACACAGACACACACACACACGCACATGCACACACACACACACAAACACACACACGCACCACATTTGCGCACACACACACACACACACACACACAAAACATGTTTTATGTGCCAATGCTAAAAGTCACACAGACACCTTCAGAATGACTTGGTGACACCACAAGAGGTCCCCGTGACGTGAGTGTTTAAACAGAGTTTTGTCCCCACAACATGTTGATTACCAGAACACAAGACACACAAACACACACACACACATAGACACACAGGCACACACGGATGCACACACACACACGCACACACAGAAATAAATATACACACACACACACACAGACACACAGACACACACACACACAGACACACACACACGCATGCATGCACACACACACACACACACACACACATACACACACACACACACAGAAACACACACTCACACAGACACACACGCACACACTCAAACTCACGCTCACACATATACACACACATGCACACACACACACACACATACACACACACACACACACACAGACACACACACATACATACACACACACACACACACACACAGACACACACACACGCAGAGACACACACTAACACATACACACACACGCACACACATACACACACACAGAAACACATGCACACAAACACACACAAACACACACATTAAAACATGTTTTATGTGCCAACAGACTCCTTCAGAATAACTTTTATTTAGCATTTATTTAACCCTTTAGGCGCCGGGTATTATTTCTAAAAATACTAGATTTTGACACCTAAATTTCAGAAGGTTCTGGCTTGAAAGTCGTTTGAGATAGAGACAAAGTGTAAATGAGACAAATATTGAGAATAACCTAATGTTTATCTCGGGAGTAAATTTTCCCTTCTAATTTGCATATTATGACGTCATATGGCGGCGGCCATATTGGATTATGTAATTTCCATGAAATTCCTGATATTTTAGAAGATAGTTGAACTTATTTCATCAGATTTACCCCCCTCCATCCATTTGTTATGTTGTCCACATATCAAATGAACAGGGAAAAAGTCAATTGTAAGCCAACAGTCGTAAACTACAACTATTACTACACCACAAAACTCATGTAAACAGTAGGCGTTATTTTTATTTTTTTTTTTTTTTTTACCCACCACCACGCTATTGGAGGACACTTTTTCTTTTCTTTTTTCTTCTCTTCTTCATTATTATCATTATCATTATACAGTACAGAGACAATATGAACAATATTGAGACACCCAACCACAAAGCCTAACAAATGGACAGGAAAACTGTATATGGTAAAACCAACAGTTCAAAATGATGACTACTGTGCCATATAGTAGCATATACATGTAAACAGAAAGCTGTTCATGTGCAGCCTGGACGTGGAGTGGTGTGTGTCTCCTCTCTGCTCTGACGGCAGGCTGTGACTGCTGCGCGAGGCTACTGAGACACTGACCGCCTGTGACGGCTTTTGGACGGGGGAGGGGCTCACGGCAGCACCCGCTCCTCGTATAACTTTTTCTCGGAGAAAACAACAGTTTGATTCAGTACCGCGTCGTGTCCCTAATTATTTTGTGTGAGAGTGAAGAAACATTTACATTTACACCCCGCTCTGTAAGCCAGGGCAAGAACGGCGCTGCATACGTGATTCAATGCAGGCTGGACGCGGAGCGCTGTGCGTCACCTCTCTGCTCGCTGTGCGAGGCTACTGAGAGACTGACCGCCTGTGAGAGCTTTTGGACGGGGGAGGGGCTCACGGCAGCACCCGCTCCTCGTTGAGCACATAACTGGTGAGTAATACGTACTTTCACGAGTCTCCAAACACCACAAAAGTCTCCAATAACACCACAAAAGTCGCTAGTCGCTTTTGACAAAAAAAGTCACGTTTGGATGGGATTTTCTCGAACATTTTGCATTGAAGCATGACGTATTTCTGAGCTAAGGTCTAAGTACGGGATGTCTGCCAACTAGTGGAGGGGAGTATGAATGACATACAACACTCTATTTAGAGAAAACAGCTGTTTGATTCAGTACGCCGTCATGTCGCAATTTTGCGACTTTGGCGCTTAAAGGGTTAAAAGGGTTTCCCTTATGAGGACCTAATGTTTTGTCCCCACACCGCAAGAGGTCCCCGTTTCGTGAGTGTTTAAACACACTTCTGTCCCCATAACATTTTGATTACCAGAACACACACACAGACACACAGACACACACATATACACACAGAAACACACATACACATACACAGAAACACACACATGCACACACAAACATACACACTCACAAACACAGACACACACACGCACATGCACACACACAAACAGACACACACACACACCAACACACACACAGACACACACTCGCGCACACACACAAACACACACACACCGACACACACAGACACGCACGCACAAACACACACACACACACACACACACACACACACACACACACACAAACACAGACACACACACACACACACACACACACACACACACACACACACACACACACAGACACACAAGACATGTTTTATGTGCCAATGCTAAAAGTCACACAGACACCTTCAGAATGACTTGGTGACACCACAAGAGGTCCCCGTGACGTGAGTGTTTAAACAGACTTTTGTCCCCACAACATGTTGATTACCAGAACACACACACACACACACACACACACACACAGACACACCCACACACACAGACACATAAACACACATAAAATGGAGTACAGGTCCACAGCAGTTTGGTTTTGTGATAAGATTTATTTGGTATCTGTGAGCAACTACAGTCGTAGTGTTCTCATACATGTCATCTGCAGTTCATCAAACTGATATATATTTATAAAAACTAGAGAAATATAATCTACATACATCTAAAACACAAACCAGTCTAGGAGTGAGTCCACTGATGGATGAAGTTGTAATAACGGTGACAGATTAAGTGCTGGCGAGAAAATCTCCAAGCTATTAGAATTATGAATCTGTGCATTAAATAAGTCTAAAAATAAAACATTCTTCAAAACAAATGAACAGCAAAAACACACACACACACACACACACACACACACACATACACATACACAGGCCCAGGTAAGGTTGAAACGCAAACACACACCTGTGCATATCTTAAAGAAGTTTCTTTGGTTTCTGGCTGAAAGAAAACCTTTAAATAAATGTCTTAAAGCACAAACTAAACAGCTGGAATGTGACAAAAAATATCTTCAAAGATACGACTTGGACATCAGCGTGAACTCAGCAGAGAGACGCTTTTAAATCCCATCTTGTTTCCACCAGACACACCGTCACATGACGCTGACATCATACGCCGTCACATGACGCTGACATCACACGCCGTCACATGACGCTGACATCACACACCGTCACATGACGCTGACATCACACACCGTCACATGACGCTGACATCACACGCCGTCCTCGACAAACTAACATAGGACTTTCACCCAGGAAACAAGAAGTTTTTTTCCTGAAATATTCTGACTTTTTATCCTGAAATATTCCGTCTTCTTTTACTGAAATATATCAATTTATTTTCCTGAAATATTCCAACTTTTTTTCCTGAAATAATCCGAGTATTTTATTGAAATATTCCTATTTAGTTTCCTGAAATATTCCATCTTTTTTTCCTGAAATATTCCGACTTTTTTTCTTGAAATATTCCTATTTATTTTCCTGAAATATTCCATCTTTTTTTCCTGAAATATTCAGACTTTTTTTCTTGAAATAATCAGAGTATTTTATTGAAATATTCCTATTTATTTTCCTGAAATATTCCATCTTTTTTTCCTGAAATATTTGGACTTTTTATTCCTGAAATATTCCGATTTATTTTTTGAAGACTTGTTAAGAGTTAAGTCCGTGACGTAGTTATGTTCATTACTTATTTTAATCCCTGATCTTTTCCCAACCCTAACCAATCTTTTTTGTTGCCTCCTTAGTTTCTAAACGTTAACTACGTGTTTAAAACTGCGACAGTTACGTGCAAAATAAAACAGCCACCTGTTTAAAATGGCCAATGTGCGGCTTTTCCACAACGGTAAATAAAAAGTTCATATATGTTGTTTTGGGAGTTACTGGCAATGGACCTAGTGTGGCGTTCATTCACAACGACGTGTTTAATATTCCACTTTTATTCCCAACATTACAATAATCTGATGTTGATACAGGTTATGTTATGTTTGAGTATTCTGAATCAGGCCTTTACACACTGTGAGCGTTACCAACAAACCAAACAAAGATGTGAAATGCTGGCCTCTAAATATTCACACCGACTGGTAAATAGTTAGGCAGTCGGGGGCTTTCATTGTGAAAGGGAAGAACAGAGGGAGTGGTTGGCAAATGCGAGGCAAGTTTCATCTCAGAAGGCTCTGGGTCACGTTCTGCGTCACGTGGTAACCTTCAGGAAGTGAAGTCACGTCTGATTTGAAAACCTCCATATTTTTATCAACTAAACTCAGTAGTTTTGGTGTCGAAACCTAACCAAACTGGGACCGTTTGACAACGTTAACCACGTGTTTAAAACCGCGACCGTTACCTTCTCTGGTTTAGATATGAGGACGGAGAACGCTGCCGGGGGTTGGATTAGTGGAGGACCTTTTATGATATATTCAGACTTTTTTTCTTGAAATATTCCGATTTTGTTCGGAAATATTCTGACTTTTCTTCCTAAAATATTCTGACTTTTCTTCCTAAAATATTCTGACTTTTTTTCCGGATATATTCAGACTTTTTTTCTTGAAATATTCCGACTTTTATCGGAAATATTCTGACTTTTCTTCCTAAAATATTCTGACTTTTTTTCCGGATATATTCAGACTTTTTTTCTTGAAATATTCCGACTTTTTTCGGAAATATTCTGACTTTTCTTCCTAAAATATTCTGACTTTTCTTCCTAAAATATTCTGACTTTTCTTCCTAAAATATTCTGACTTTTTTTCTGAAATATTCAGATTTTTTTTCTGGAAATATTCCGACTTTTTTTCTTGAAATAATCTGAGTATTTTATAGAAATATTCTGACTTTTTTTTCTGGAAATATTCTGACTTGTTTTCCCGAAATATTCTAACTTTTTTTCTGAAATATTCTGACTTTTTTTCTTGAAATAATCTGAGTATTTTGTTGAAATATTCCGATTTTTTTTCTGGAAATATTCCGACTTTTTTTCTTGAAATAATCTGAGTATTTTATAGAAATATTCTGACTTTTTTTCTGGAAATATTCTGACTTGTTTTCCTGAAATATTCCGACTTTTTTTCCTGAAATATTCTAACTTTTTTCCTCTGGATTCGGACTACGTGCATCTGTGAAAAATCTACATTTGGAGAAAACATTATGTCATTTTATTGCCAAGTAATATTCACGGTCCGTCTGAAAGAACTCACAACGAAAACAACTGCTCCAAAAAATATGAATGGCATAACAGGAAACGCCCCGGTGTGTAAATAGCCTTTCCTCTAAAGGTAGCATCTTCAGATTAAGACATGTTAGATCATCTTTAAGTGTGAACAAACGTGGCAGCCAGAAGGAAAAAGTTACGTATTTAGTTCAGCAACGTGACAAATGTGTTGTAGAAAAGTTTAAAACCACCCAGACGGGAATTTGAAAGCGTCTCTGTGTTGCTTTAAGGCGAACGAGGTAAGGCGGAGGTGACGTTCGCTGGAAGCAAACTGCTGCTGTCGCAGACAAAAATACAAACGAGAAAAGTGCTCAAACAGAAGAGAAGAACCACACTGACACAGTCAACATTTCTCAGCTGAAGGCGTCGGATGCAAACAGGGAGCAACTGATTATAGACTAAAGAAATGGGTTAGTGTTATATAAGTTATCTCCTTCTGAGCCGTGTATCCACAGAGCTGCGTCACGTAGACCTTAAGGCACTTTGGTTTTAGTAGCAGCTAGGCCTGCACGATACATAGTTATAAAATTGCGATCTCGATTCACCTGTTCGCGATTCAATTTTGAAATGACTTAGATTTTTAAACATTTTTTATCCTTCAATTAATTTATTGAAAGCATTTGACATTAACATGTTTTAATTAGGTAAATACATGTTGAAGGAGTTCAGATAGAGCCCGTATCAGAGCCATATTTAGTCCAGATAGAGTCCGTATCAGGGCCATATTTAGTCCAGATAGAGTCCGTATCAGGGCCATATTTAGTTCAGATAGAGTCCGTATCAGGGCCATATTTAGTCCAGATAGAGTCCGTATCAGGGCCATATTTAGTTCAGATAGAGCCCGTATCAGGGCCATATTTAGTCCAGATAGAGTCCGTATCAGGGCCATATTTAGTTCAGATAGAGCCTGTATCAGGGCCATATTTAGTTCAGATAGAGCCCGTATCAGGGCCATATTTAGTTCAGATAGAGCCCGTATCAGGGCCATATTTAGTCCAGATAGAGCCTGTATCAGGGCCATATTTAGTCCAGATAGAGCCTGTATCAGGGCCATATTTAGTCCAGATAGAGCCTGTATCAGGGCCATATTGAGTTCAGATAGAGCCCGTATCAGGGCCATATTTAGTTCAGATAGAGCCCGTATCAGGGCCATATTTAGTCCAGATAGAGCCTGTATCAGGGCCATATTTAGTCCAGATAGAGCCCGTATCAGGGCCATATTTAGTTCAGATAGAGCCCGTATCAGGGCCATATTTAGTCCAGATAGAGCCTGTATCAGGGCCATATTTAGTTCAGATAGAGCCCGTATCAGGGCCATATTTAGTTCAGATAGAGCCCGTATCAGGGCCATATTTAGTCCAGATAGAGCCTGTATCAGGGCCATATTTAGTCCAGATAGAGCCCGTATCAGGGCCATATTTAGTTCAGATAGAGCCCGTATCAGGGCCATATTTAGTCCAGATAGAGCCTGTATCAGGGCCATATTTAGTCCAGATAGAGCCTGTATCAGGGCCATATTTAGTTCTGTGTTATATTATCACTATTTTTGGTAGCCTACTGTACAGATAGAGTCCTGTTAAATGGCCAGTATGGACTATATTTCCTTCATTCATTGAAGCCTCTGTGTTTACAGGCTCGTGGTGATGTGTGATGTGCTATAGATGCCAAAAAAAAATCTATGTTTGGTACTGCCAATTTGTTTTTTGTGCAATCAACACACTTCGTGAGAAAAAAATTGTGGCAGAGAATCGTGATATCAATTCTAAGCAAAAAAAAATCGTGATTCCTGGCCTAGTAGCAGCTCAAAGTGGCTACGACGCGAAACTGTTTGAATTCAAAAGACTTCGTTACCCAGAAACCCCGTTATGGGGAAGTAAACTTCATCTCAACATGGTGTTCTTGTGTAGCGGACTATCACTGACATCTTTCAACGAGACTAGAACACTGTCAGAAACAAATCCGTAGAAAAATAGATGATGTCCTGGCAGAAAATGAAGTTTACGGACATTTCTGTTCATCCAAAAATCAAAAGATGGAAAAACATTGGGAAAAATCATTACAGAAAATCCCTTCATATTAACACAGAATATTAAATTTCCATGGACATTTCTAACATTGTACCGTGTTAGATTTTGAGTATCGTAATACGGCAATTGTTGACTTCTCCTGGTTTTAAAGGCTGAATTAATGTACATGTTGTTTGTTATTGTCAGGTGCTAAAGCTAATAAAAGGGGAAGTTAGCTGTGTCTGAAATGAGTTCTAGTGAAGTGTAACTGTACGTACACACCGCCGTTAACCGTACGTCCACACCGCCGCCGACTTGAGCTACAAAGAAGCTCTGGCCGCCCGGTCGAGGACGCTGGTCAGAAAGTCCGGGGAAGCTGTTTGAGGCTTTGGCCGCTCTGACGTAGCAGCATTCTATGTTCATCATGGAAAAAGATCAAGCAGCCACTGCACGGCCAATACACTGACACTAGAAACCTTTTATAAATGACATATATAATGACAGAATGTGTATTGGTTGTTGGTCGCAGCGGTGTCTGTTAGCAGTTAGCTCGCTCGTTAGCCGCTGAACCGCAGCAGCGTGCAGGCAGAGCGAGCAGCCGCCAGCTGTTGATCCGTGCAGGACTTCACCGTGAGCGGACTGTTTAGAGACCATGTGACCGGCAGGTAACGTTAACTGGTCCCTATACGCAAACATCATAAATGATAGGGAACCCAGCAACGGCCATGATGAGCTTCTCCTCCTTTCTCTCTGAACTAATGTTTTGGTAGGAACCAAAGTTTACATCGTATGTTTCTCTGGAATCAGCCAGCATGAAGGACGTCTATATTCTGATTGGTTGCCGCTGCTTGCCGCTGAACGGCGTCATAGCTCATTACCATAAAGTTGACCTACTTTCAACTTTCTGATTGACGCTCTGGTCGCTCAAAACGCCCAAAACGTGACGCCGACAGATTTTCCGCTCCTTGCAGCTGAGAGAAGCAGCTTCCATTGTTAATGAATGACTTCCTGTATCTTTAGAAGATCAAGTTAGCGGCGGTGTGGACGTACAGTTACACCCAGACATGTTCCTGTCTCAGTTTATCAGGAAAATCTGGATCATCTTTAGGTGATAAATGTAGTTTTCTTGGCTGTTGTGTGTTGCTGTGTTGCTTTGAGCCGTTAGCTACGTGGAGCTTTTCTCACAGTGAGCCGTATTATTGTCAGGTGACGAAACTCTGTGGATATAAAGCTAAGATCATCTCCTCCTCTTCCTCTTCCTCTTCCTCTTCCTCCCCGGGACTCCCACAGGGAGCAGGTCTGCATCAAGTACAGCACTCCCAACATAAACATTAACTACAACTCCCATGAGTCTTTGCTGAAGGGGCCCTTAAAACTGCAGCTGAATATTATTTATGTTACCTTTAAAACACATATGGTACCTTAATGCTAACGTACGTGTCAACGGGCAGCGCCATTTCCATGTTTGTAGTTCATTGTGTTCGTATTGTCGCGGCAACCTTCTAGAGACGGGGCAGGGAGTTTCCCGCTCCTCATTTGCATAAAGTTTAATTCAGGCTACGTTATGCAAATCAGGGGCGTCCTGCTGGCCTCTACGCCTCTGGAAAACAGTGACCGTTGTCGATCTGAAATCAAGACACAATTCAGTGAACTATTTTTGTAAAATATGCTAAAGTTTCCAAACAAGCAGCCACGTAACGCAAGGAGTCACGTACTCACGTAGCTAGTCACGTACTCACGTACCTAGTCACGTACTCACGTACCTAGTCACGTAGTCACGTAGCTAGTCACGTAGTCACGTACCTAGTCACATAGTCACGTACCTAGTCATGTACTCACGTACCTAGTCACGTAGTGACGTAGCTAGTCTTGTACCTAGTCACGTAGTCACGTAGCTAGTCACGTAGTCACGTACCTAGTCACATACCTAGTCATGTAGTCACGTACCTAGTCACGTAGTCACGTAGCTAGTCACGTACCTAGTCACATACCTAGTCATGTAGTCACGTAGCTAGTCACGTAGTCACGTACCTAGTCACGTAGTCACGTAGCTAGTCACGTACCTAGTCATGTAGTCACGTAGCTAGTCACGTACTCACGTACCTAGTCACGTACTCATGTACCTAGTCACGTAGTCACATACCTAGTCACGTACTCACGTAGCTAGTCATGTACTCACGTAGCTAGTCACATAGTCACATACCTAGTCATGTAGTCATGTAGCTAGTCACGTAGTCACGTACCAAGTCTCACATTGGAAACACATTTCAGTGAACTATTTTCATAAAATAAGAGAAAGTTTCCAATTAAACGGTTTGAAATCTGCGAGTGAATTGTGTGTTTTCTTTGCTTGTAAGAGATACTGATAACCGCTAGTGGCGAGCTCATGAAGCGTACATCCAATGCTGGGAGGTGTTACGATTCCTCCGGTCAGAAAACGCCCCCCGTGGACACGTACCGTTAGCCTTCAGGACAGCATGCGTTTCCCCTCTTCATCCGTGTGTTTCCTCAGAAAGGTTTTGGTCATCGTCTTAAGTGTAGAACTGAGCAATGACACAAACTGCGAGAGGAAACCCACCAATGAACAGAGGCTAACCTGATGTGGGCGGGGCTTAGCGTACAACATAGTTAGATCACGATATTAAGTTAGAAAGAAAAATGTTTTTTTGACTGGGGAGTTTAATACGCTCATGACCAGACGTGGAAAGAGTACAAACATATTCTACTTAAAGTACTATTACTTTGATGAACTTTTACTTAAGTACAAGAAAAATTACCGGCATAAAAATATACTCAAGTAAAAGTAGAAAGTAGCTTTAAATTGTACTCAGTGTTATAGTCTTTTAAAATTTCAAACGGGCACAAAGCCCTAATCACGCTTCCCATTTACATTTGTTGACAGATACTTTGCCAAAACAACGTTAGAAAGCTTTTTTATTTTACTCCGTAACGGTCGGATGGGATTTAAAAAGGTAGCAAAAAATTACTGTAAGCTAAAGTGAA
>NC_050180.1:34364558-34369558 GCF_008315115.2 Sander lucioperca | reverse complement strand
AGAAGATACAGTCACATCGTCCCCGCCTGTACTGTCGGCCATGATTTTTTTAATATTTAAAGTCACTGTTACCTGTTGTATTTCATCCCTGCTGACCGCCAGAGGCGGAGCTTAAAGCCCTGAATATCCCTCAGTGCATTCACAGTTCCAGTACGTATACCAACAATGTCACTTGTGACCCCTGACTGACCCAGGAGAGACTTCGGCTGTGTCTCATCCTGCATCCGTCCGTCAGTACACCACTAACCAGTTCTTCCAGAAAAATGCAGTTTTTTTGTGATTGTTGCGGGCAAAAATCTTGATTATCCGGTACGTTTTCTTAAAAAATGCGATGGAATATGCGGGATATTTATGCAATTTTATGCGATGAAATTGCGGGAACTTGCAAAAATTGCGGGAACTTTAAAAAACTCGCCGCTAGGAAGCTACCTTTTTCTCTCGACGGTGAAGGGAGCATTTAGCTTCCCACTCCCAGCATTAAGTTGTTTTTTCTTTGCTTTATATAACCTTCGTTGCTGTGTTTCTGTAATTGTTGTACAGGCCGATGTGTGGATCCGTGCCCGTGCCTACCATTCTGGAGTTCATGCAATCCCTTTTGGATGAAGGCAGGTCTCCCTCTACCCTGAAGGTGTATGTGGCGGCAGACCAGAGTCTGATAGGACCAGGCTACCACTCTACTAGGAGTGTTTCCACTTCGTGGGCTGCCCTGAGAGGTGTACCCCTGGAGGAAATGTGTGCTGCTGCATCGTGGGCATCGCCGGGCACATTCTCCAGGTTTGACAGGGTTAATGTCGCCGTTCCCATCCACTGGGGGTGGTCCTCCATCCAGGGTCCCCTAATTGTCCTCATTGAGGTGGGTATTCAGGATCCCTCGTGACTCTGCTGGTACGTATAAGTCATTCAGTGCTTTAAGCACCGCCTCTGGCGGTCAGCAGGGAAGAAATAGAACAAAAGTTATGAATGTAACTACGGTTCTATGAATCCGGAATGACCGCCAGAGTGCTCTGTCACTCGGAAAACTCGTGTTCCCGCGAGAAAAGTCCATAGGAACAGATCCCCTGATGACACAGGAAGATATAGTCTCTTCCAGGTCATCCAGGGGTCACAAGTGACATTGTTGGTATACATACTCGAACTGCACATGCACAAAGGGAATATTCAGTGCGTTTAGCACCGCCTCTGGCGGTCACTCGGGATTCATAGAACCGTAGTTACATTTGTAACTTTCGTTTTAACAACCTTTACAGTAATAACAGCTCTGTGGGGGAGAGCGGCCATCTTTGTTACATTCCCTTTTCTCTTGTTATTTTATTCATGGCTGTTTGGTTTGTTAGTTTTTAGTCTGAAGCGGATGAAATGCGCTGATGATAGTGTCACATTTGTCTCTGGTCTTTGTCATCGCCTGTAATTATATACTTTCTTTTACATCCTTATAACCCTAAGTCATTTATCAATTATTTTTTAGAATTCAGAAAGTTTTTCTGTCTATTTTTTCCTCGAGGATGAAGAAAGGTTGATGATAAAGGCATTACTGCTTTCCACTTGTGCGGTGAAAAGGCAAATGTGAGATTTTAACGGTCAGCAAACATTTTGAATATATTATTTGGTAACATCATTTCCAACCCGTTCCCGAGGGACTACGGTAGTGAGTAGTATGAAAGGCTAAAAATCCGCATAGGGAGGTTGATTGAGGGGGTGGATGGGTCAAACAACACAGGACCTAACCCTAACCCAGGAGATAGGGGATCGTGTCACGCGTGTCACGTTTCCTAAACCCAACCGTCCTGTTCTTCTTTACCTAAACCCAACGTCCCGTCCTTCTTTACCTAAACCCAACCGTCCCGTCCTTCTTTACCTAAACCCAACCGTCCCGTCCTTCTTTGCCTAAACCCAACTGTCCCGTCCTTCTTTGCCTAAACCCAACCGTCCCGTTCTTCTTTACCTAAACCCAACCGTCCCGTTCTTCTTTACCTAAACCCGTACCTTTTATAAGCCCACCCACCATCTTTTCCTAAACCTAACTGCGTCAAAAGTTACGCCAATAGTCCCAACCCAGCGCGTTTAGATATGGCGCTAAAGGAGACTTTTAGCGTCAATAACAACGCCAAAGACACCTAACCAAGCGTCCGTATTTTACGCAATTGGAGTTTCAGGGACTGTGTTGTGGGACTGGATGTCGTGTTGGGTTTTATGATTTTTTTTTAAGCTCATAACATGTTAATGTCTTTCATTTAGTTTTGTGTCATGGTGTAAATATGCCATGTCATGTTGCCTACCTGCCATTTCCTCCTCAGGATGTACTTCTTCATCCTCTCCTTGGAGAGCTTCTTGGCCTTCATGGTGTTGGTGTCCTGCTTCAGCCAGGTGTGTTCATAACACATAGCACAGGTGAGGCGGGCCCTGAAACACACACAGACACACAGACACACACACACACACCACACACAGACACAAAGACACAGACACACACACACACACACACCATACACAGACACACCACACATAGACACAGACACACACAAACACACCACACACACACACACACACACACACACACACACACACACAAACACACACACACACACACACACACACACACACACAGACACACCACACACACACACACACACACACACACACACACAGACACACCACACACACACACACACACACACACAAACACACACACACACAGACACGCACACACAGACACAAACACACAGACACACACACATATACACACACACACACACACAGACAGTCAGGTTTGGATGTTTCGGTGTGTGTGTGTGTGTGTGTCTGTGTGTGTGTGTGTGTGTGTGTGTTTTCTTACTTCATGTCTTTCTTAAGCAGGTTGGTGATGAAGTCTTTGGCATTGTCGGAGATTTCGTCGAACGCCTCATCCTCAAAGTCCCAGGAGGCCGACGTGACGTTGGACAGAGTCTCGTTGTCGTTGTCGCCCATGAAGGGAGACAAACCGCTCAGCCTGAGAGGAGACAAACACAGGCTGAACTGAGCCAAACTGAGCCAAACACAGGCTGAACTGAGCCAAACGCAGACTGAACTTAACTAAACTCAGACAAACTGAACCCCTATAGTCAAATTTCTAAAGTGAAATACTGGAGAACAACATTAAGCTCAGTTCAGACTAAAGTCAGCTGGTGGAGTCTCCAGAGGCTGGTTTTAGAACGTACAGCCAGTAGAGAAGTCAGCTACAAACTATAGAAATAAAATTATCCATAACTCATTTTATTTTAATGTTACAAACAGCTGGTCGAAATGATAGAGTTTTAAACGGAGCCTCAACGACTGCCTGAAAGCATAGTAATGTTACGGTGGAGAGAGATAGGGAGAGACTGAAGAGAGAGTGCCCATATATATATATATATATATAATACTGCCTGTCACTTATTTTTTACGTTTTATTGCTTTTTTAGATACTTTTTCTTCTTTTTTTACAACTTTTTGAGCATTTTTGTCGACATAAAATCCTAAAAAAGTCATCAAGAAAGTTCCTTAGTCATCAGAGAGTTCAGCAAATCAAGAAAAACAAAGAAACATTTTTTTTTAAACTTTCTGCTTCTGTCAGAATTTCTGAGTCTCAAAAGTCGGCAAATCTGCCAAAATTCTCCTTTGAGTGTAATTACAGGTTGAGTTCCTGGTCTTTATGGTTTGGTGCACATATAGTCAAAAATATGACTCTGGTCCACTAGCCTGGTCCTACCAGACTCTGGTACACTAGCCTGGTCCTACCAGACTCTGGTCCACTAGCCTGGTCCTACCAGACTCTGGTCCATTAGCCTGTTCCTACCAGACTCTGGTCCACTAGCCTAGTCCTACCAGAATCTGGTCCATTAGCCTGGTCCTACCAGACTCTGGTACACTAGCCTAGTCCGACCAGACTCTGGTCCACTAGCCTAGTCCTACCAGACTCTGGTACAGTAGCCTGGTCCTACCAGACTCTGGTCCATTAGCCTGGTCCGACCAGACTCTGGTACATTAGCCTGGTCCTACCAGACTCTGGTACATTAGCCTGGTCCTACCAGACTCTGGTCCACTAGCCTGGTCCTACCAGACTCTGGTCCACTAGCCTGGTCGATTGGTGGTGACACGCAGGAAGAACGGGACGGTTGGGTTAAACACGCTGACAGCCACTGTCCAAACATCCTTATTTTACGAGTTCGGAATGAGAACGGGTTGGTGATGCTACACGGAGGACTCACAGTATATAACAGATGACTCCTATACTCCACATGTCGGTGGGGTAACTGATGGCTTCATAGTTGATCACTTCTGGAGCCACAAACTCTGGAGTCCCGAACAAAACCTTCAGAGTTCCTGCGTTTTCTGTCAAAGAGAAAACAATCGATTAAACAAAAAAACAACCCTACAGGACTAATGTTCAGCATCAGTTAGCGTCCACTAAAAGTTCTGTTGTTGCTGCTGACAGACTCCGATTATTATTCTATTCTTGTCTGACAACATTATGGGATGGATCCCTACAGAGATAGACCTTTTAGTTAAAGAGTAAGATCCTTTTAGTTTAACATGAAACTGCCCCGAAATCACCATCACCAAACCCACCAGACTCCATGTAAATAATCAGACTTTTAGCGTGTATAGAGCCAGCATATTTCCACATGTAAATGGGTGAATTAAGGGTTTATTTCAACCAAACCAGAGTGGTGATTGTTGGAACAGTGGAAAGATGAACCAAGACGGCTTTTGATAGTTTTATTAAGTTTCTGTCCACTTTGAATTAAGTGTGCTTTACGATAATAAAAGTACTGATGATTTACATGGAGTCTGGTGTAGTTTGGTGATTTCGGGACTGTTGACATAGACACACATACACACACACACACACACACACACACACACACAAAAAGTGATCACAGAAATGTAAATAAAGAAATAAAGAAAAAAGAATAACAAAAATGCCAGTTACCTACCAGACTCCATGTAAATAATCAGTCATTTTATCATCGTAAAACACACTT
>NC_050180.1:34338637-34343816 GCF_008315115.2 Sander lucioperca | reverse complement strand
AATAGAGATGAAAAGATGAGAGAGACGAAGAGATGAAGAGAGATGAAGATGAGCGAATAGAATGAGAGGATGAAGAGATAAGAGATGAAGAGATAGATGAGGAGAGATGAGATAGAAGAGAGAACGAGAGATGAAGAGAGAGACAGAGAGATGAAGAGAGATGACGAGAGATGAAGAGAGAGAGAGAGAGATGAAGAGAGAGATGAAGAGAGAGACGAGAGAGAGATGAAGAGAGATGAAGAGAGATGAAGAGAGATGACGAGAGATGAGAGAGGAGAGATAGATAAGAGAGAGATGAGAGAGACGAAGAGAGAGATGAAGAGATGAAGATGAAGAGATGAAGAGATGAAGAGCGAGATGAAGAGTTGAAGAGAGATGACAAGATGAAGAGAGAGACGAAGAGACAGTGTGTGTTCGTGTGTGTGTGTGTGTGTGTGTGTGTGTGTTGTGTCTGCATGTGTGTGTATGTGTGTCTGTGTGTGTGTGTTTGTGTGTGTGTGTGTGTGTGTGTGTGCTTGTCTGCAGGGCTTGACATGAACTTTTTGAGGCACTTGTCCAGGTAAAGATTTATCATTTTAATTCTTTTTTGTGTTTGCTAATACAGAATTCAAACAAACCGTTGAAAGCATCCAAACACTATCAACATTAATAATTCAGTAGAAACAACGTGTCCAACAATAGATTTCCCCTTCAACAAGAACAAAGGATCTCCAGAGTCCTAATACAGAGTAATACGTTGCACGACTGGAACTTATACTATATCTAAAATTATTTTGTAGACATAACAATGGATTTCCATCCTTTAAATGTCTACTTTCCAGTTTATTATTAGCTGATATGTAATCCACTCTGACGGATATGGCTCACCCAGAGGCATCGATGCTAGTCTACTCCTCTTCCTCAGAGAGAAAAGGCCAGCTGGGCTCAGCTGTAGGTTAACCATCTTCTGTCTTTCTACTTGTCCTCTCTTCTGCCTCTCATGGGTCTAGCGTCACTGTGTCCACGTTCGGACAGCACTCGCTGCTATTGGCCATATTCGGACACTTCCGACCTGACGCACTTTCCGGTCTTTCCACGGTACTTTACGTTTCCGTTCATCACAAACATTTTTTGCAGAATTGATCTATACCCATGTACCAATCTACGTATGAATTTTCCTATATGTACATGGACATTTAGATGTCTAATTAGTATATGAAAGTTACTTTGATGAGAAAAAGAAGTAAGAACGCTCAGGCGACGATCTTTTCCTCTAAAAAGTTTCTATTTTTACTGTAAATTAAGGAGCTTTTATTGCATAGTTCAGAGTTGTTGAAGCATGTCATTTTATTGTGAAGGACGGAAGTACGATCCCGTAGTTCTGACAGCATTGATGGGACTTAATACTCCCGAAAAACCAGCAACGGCCAGTGTTTAGCTAGCTCCAGCGAGGAGATATAGGGGTGTCCGGTTGTGGCCAAGGGTAGCATACGGCTAATTCACTGTTGATAGCGTACTTTAGCCGGCTCTTGTAAAGTAAAAGCTAAAGTAAACAGTTAAAACTACATACCGTTAGAAAGGTAAGAAGTTACACTTTAGTTTAAACGCCATTAAATTAACTGAAAACATTAATAGATCATTTATATTTGTATTTGAACAGATATTTTGATAGAACGTTAGCCAATAAGTGTCCGAACGTGGACACAGTGACGCTACCTCAGTATATCTAGCTATCCATCTCCTGGCAAGCAATTATTTATTTAGAAAATACGTTTCGGTCTTACGGTAGAGATCCATCTGTCCGACACGACTGAAGCGTGGTGTCGCGACGTCATACATCCATGGTTGAGGCTCCACGCCCCTGACGTAACGCTACGAGGCAGAGAGCCAGCCGCTAAAGACTCAAAGTAACTTAAAGGACAATTCCGGCGTAAAATGAGCCTAGGGTTTAATAACGTGTGTGTACCTAGTCGACCGTTCTCTGGGATATGGTTTCATGTTAAATTAATGCGTCGCTAGCTTTTAACAATCTACCGCAAAACCGTGATTAGCTGCTAACGCTAGCTTTCAGGGCAGAGGGTAAATCACTATTTTCTACCACTAACAAGACTCAAAATAGCACCACACTTAAACGGACGCTGTGTTGGAGCTATGTTACTGGTTGCACGGTGTTCGTGGTTCGACTGCTCATGACTGTTTTCCAAGATGGCGGCCGAATGTAAACACCAACGCTACTGTCTTTATAATCTATCTTTTCTTTATAAACTGTCTGTACACTTACAAAGTTCTCAATGCTTCGGTTTGCATGTAGGAACCCTCATTAAGTTACCGTTTAAAGGAACACGCCGACTTATTGGGAATTTAGCTTATTCACCGCCGTCCGTGCGTGTTGTAACTCTGTCTGACGGTTCCACTGGTAGCTTAGCCTAGCACAGAACCTGCAGGTAACTGGTTTCAACTAGCCTAGCTTAGCACAGAACCTGGAGGTAACTGGTTCCAACTAGCCTAGCTTAGCACAGAACCTGGAGGTAACTGGTTCCAACTAGCCTAGCTTAGCACAGAACCTGCAGGTAACTGGTTCCAACTAGCCTAGCTTAGCACAGAACCTGCAGGTAACTGTTTTCAACTAGCCTAGTTTAGCACAGAACCTGGATGTAACTGGTTCCAGCTAGCCTAGCTTAACACAGAACCTGGAGGTAACTGGTTCCAACTGGCCTAGCTTAGCACAGAACCTGGAGGTAACCGGCTCCATCTAGCCTAGCTTAGCACAGAACCTGGAGGTAACCGGCTCCATCTAGCCTAGCTTAGCACAGATCCTGGAGGTAACTGGTTCCAACTAGCCTAGCTTAGCACAGAACCTGCAGGTAACTGGTTCCAACTAGCCTAGCTTAGCACAGAACCTGCAGGTAACTGTTTCCAACTAGCGTAGTTTAGCACAGAACCTGGATGTAACTGGTTCCAACTAGCTTAGCTTAGCACAGAACCTGCAGGTAACTGGTTCCAACTAGCCTAGCTTAGCACAGAACCTGCAGGTAACTTTTCAACTAGCCTAGTTTAGCACAGAACCTGGATGTAACTGGTTCTAGCTAGCCTAGCTTAACACAGAACCTGCAGGTAACTGGTTCCAACTGGCCTAGCTTAGCACAGAACCTGGAGGTAACCGGCTCCATCTAGCCTAGCTTAGCACAGAACCTGGAGGTAACCGGCTCCATCTAGCCTAGCTTAGCACAGATCCTGGAGGTAACTGGTTCCAACTAGCCTAGCTTAGCACAGAACCTGCAGGTAACTGGTTCCAACTAGCCTAGCTTAGCACAGAACCTGCAGGTAACTGTTTCCAACTAGCCTAGCTTAACACAGAACCTGGAGGTAACTGGTTCCAACTAGCCTAGCTTAGCACAGATCCTGGAGGTAACCGGCTCCATCTAGCCTAGCTTAGCACAGAACCTGGAGGTAACTGGTTCCATCTAGCCTAGCTTAGCACAGATCCTGGAGGTAACCGGCTCCATCTAGCCTAGCTTAGCACAGAACCTGGAGGTAACTGGTTCCATCTAGCCTAGCTTAGCACAGATCCTGGAGGTAACCGGTTCCATCTAGCCTACTGCTCCCAATAAGTGACAAAATAACGCCAACATGTTCCTATTTACATGTTGTGATTTGTAGTCACAGCGTGTACAAAAAACAACGTAAGATGACGCCATCTTCTAACCATATACATACTGGGAACTATATTCTCAGAAGGTGAAGCTCTGATACTTCTGCTACTTGGGCGGAGTGATTTGCTTTGCAGCAAGCCTTTCTGAGAATATAGTTCCCAGTATGTTTACGGATGGAGCCGGTTACCTCCAGGATCTGTGCTGGCCTGATGCCGCTGGAGCCGTCAGACAGCCTTACAGCACCCACAGAGATGAGAAGGGTATGTATCGACTTGTCTAACTCTGGGGGTTAGGGTGAATAAGCTAAATTCCCAATAAGTCAGCGTGTTCCTTTAAGTGTGGTGCTATTTTGAGCCTTGTTAGTGGTAGAAAATAGTGATTTACCATCTGCCCCGAAAGCTAGCGTTAGCAGCTAACCCCCTGTTTTGCGGTATATTGTTAAAAGCTAGAGACACATTCGATTAGCATGAAAACATGTCCCAGAGAACGGTCGACTAGGTACACACATGTTATTAACCCCTAGGCTCATTTTACGCCGGAATTGTCCTTTAAAGTTTCATCCACACAAAGCACATTGCTACCGCTGTTGTGGAGATAATAGGTAGATGCTCAGTCTAGGTGCTAGTTCTGGGTACTTCACTACTTAATAGTCGTATAATAGTATATATATGTGTGTATATATATATATATAATAGTATAATAGTAGCCAGCCCATAAAGCCCCATTGTGAACCCGGAAATGTTGAGTATACCAAAGTTTTTTTGCAGAAATGTGAAGTATAGGTCCCCAGCATACAGAAACTGCCGGATGCTAATTTCTGTATGTTGAGCATTTTGCATAATTAGCACAATTAGCATAATTAGCAGAATCGTCCAGATTGACAATAGATTTTGCACTGTGCGATCAGTTTCTACAATAACGGCGTGGTTTAAGAGGTTTTAGAGGATGCTGAAATCAATTCTGGCACTTTCAGACTTCTAAATGGTAATTCTATAACAAATTTGGATAAATCTAGACACATTTGTTATTAATTTCGGACAAAATTTTAGGTTATTTTCATGGTAAACTCTCACATAATCTCACATTTCAATTTCAATTCAATCACAAGAGCTCTTGCTCTTTGATGTGAATGTTGATAACCTGAATTTGTTTACATTTCTTGAGGTCCAGTCATGTTTTTATGCAAATAAGCCTTTGCAGCTAGCTGTTGTAGTTGTAATAAGTATGTTGTACAGCAAGGCATTTCTACAATAAAACGTTGGTGTACTATACATTCCTGGGTTCACCTAGTTGGCTACTAGACTATAAGTCCAAATATTTCAGAGGATAAATGAAGAGCTGAGCGATAGTACTTATTATGTTTATTCCTTTCTCTTTCTTATGTGAGTGAATGTGAGTGTGATGGTCCAGCCTGGTCTCACGACAGTTTGTGTAAATGCCACGTTATTTTTAATCTATTGATTCGTGGGACGTTTTTCTCGTTTTTTACTTGGTGGCCAGAACCAAAAGGGGGGCCGGTCGGGGTGGGTGGATGGGTCAGACAGCAC
>NC_050180.1:34328637-34333637 GCF_008315115.2 Sander lucioperca | reverse complement strand
GGATTTTAACTGTACACATGATGATGATTTGGATCGGAATCATAACGAACCACATGCTGCTTCTAAAAGAGCCATGCAGCGGCTGATGGAGACACACAGTCTCTCAGATGTATGGAGAGACCGCCATGCACAGCAGAGACAGTACACATGGGTCCACAGCAGAGACAGTACACATGGGTCCACAGCAGAGACAGTACACATGGGTCCACAGCAGAGACAGTACACATGGGTCCACAGCAGAGACAACCGGTTAACTATGGCTATGGAAACCAGTGTGGAGAGTCTTGTACAAGCCTCCCCTAAACAAGAGGTCAGGAGACCTGCAGTGGAGGATCCTCCACGGGGCTCTGGCCGTGAATGTGTTTCTGTCTAAGATTAATCCCACCGTGTCCTCCACGTGTCCATTCTGTCTCCACCCTGAGACCATTAGTCACTGCTATCTGGACTGTTACAGGCTGAAACCTCTTTTAACATTTTAAAAACTGTGTTTTTAGACTGTGGAGAGGTTTTTAGTGAGACTGCTTTTATTTTTGGTGCTGGCTACAGAAAGAAAAATGCAAATAAGTGGAAAATGTTGAATTTTATTGTGGGTCAGGCAAAAATGTCAATTTATAAAAGTAGGAAAAACCAGATCAAAAATGTGAGTGGACTAGAGCTGAGGAAGCTGTATGTGTCTCTGGTGAAGGCCAGAGTGAGAGTGACTTCAGGTTCCTCTCTCTGATGAGAGACATGCAGCAGTTCTTAGACCAGTGGTGTCTCACCACGGCTCTGTGCTCTGTGGAGGACGAGGAGCTCATCTTTCATTCTGGGTTAACATGAGATTGGTATTTTTAAATGTGGTTTTAATTTGTTTGTGCATCTAAAAACAATATGATGTTCTGGTAGAAAAAGACACGTCTTTCTGAAAATAAAGGTTTTGTAAAAATCAAAAAAAAAAAAAAAAAAATCTCTCTCCCTCTCCCTCTCTCTCTCCCTCTCACTCACTCTCTCTCTCTCTCTCTCCCCTTTCATGTCTTCAGCTGTCCTTTCAAAATAAAGGCCTAAAAATGCCCAAAAAATAATCTTGTTGAAAAACGAGATTTAATTTAATTTAAAAGTTTGACCCAGAAAAATAAAAAGTTGCAGGGTGGACAAGAAGACAACGGGATGGTAAACTAACTGCTAAACTCCCATCATGCTCTGCTGTAGGCTTGTTTTACAGGAATTTGGTTCAGACATGTTTGATAAATACAGACTCTGTTTGTGTTGATGGGTTTTAATTCAGGAAACTCCAGCTGGACGAAGACTCTCTCTCTGCTGTGTTCACCGTAGACAGTTAAAGAAAGGGACCAGCAGGTCCCGTGTCTCTGGACGGAGACCAGTGAAGTCTCTTTCCCGGTGATGGCTGAGCGTTACTGAGCAGCCTCCAACTGAGCTTGAAGACGTAGATGTGACGTGAGCAACCTGTCTGAAAGTTGGAAGTCTTCTGGTAGCTGTGCCAAGAGAAATCTCAATCATTCCCAATCTAGCAGAGACGGAGAGCGTAGGTATATGTAAGGAGATAACATAGACACAGGCTAATTATTGATCACTAAAATGATAGTTAACATTAGTAATTAAACTTAAACAGCTAATGGAAGTCCAAACTGCCTGAGAGCTTCTCCTGTACTATACGGTAATTCCTCTACTATGAGACAGTAAGTCTCGTGGTTATGACCCAATCGTTAGCCTATTTTTATAAAAACGTCTGCTACGGAGCCATAACGTGAGCTACAAGGTAATGGAGCCTTTTATACATTGTCGTGTTTCTTTAGAAATAAACAACGGACAAATAGAGTCTTTAAACTCTTCAGATGTAAAGTTATTCTCTGTCAAAGTGACGTCAGAATGAATGGCAGTCAATGGGATGCTAACGGGATGCTAACGGGAGGTGATGGCTTGGTAGCATCAAAATGGTTTTAACTCTCCTGTTGTCTTACCGTCGACCTGCAACTTTTTGCTTTTCTGGGTCAAAATTAAAATAACACTGAAATTGGTCGACACGTTTTCCCACTTTTTCCGGCGGGAGTTTTTTCCCTTTTTAAAAAAAAAACAAATTGACATTTTGTCCATTTTTTAAATGTTCTTGTGTAATTTTTTCTCTCCAAAATGCTATCAAATTTCATGAAAAATTCAATTTCTTTTTTACGGAAACATACTCGTTAGTTTTTATTTTTTTGCCCGATTCGGTTGAAAGAAACCCAAATTTTCTGATATAGAAACTTTCTGAAAATGGGTCAGATTTCTTTTTTTGGGGGGGCTTTTCCGCCTCCAATTTATTCTGACAGGACAGCTAGGTAGGAAAGGGGAGAGAGAGGGGGATGACATGCAGGAAATCATCACAGGTCGGACTCTAACCCTAGACCTCTGCGTCGAGGCATCAACCTCTCAGTATTATGTATGTACGCCTGCTCTACCCACTGAGCCAACCCGCAAGTTTTTGTCACCTTTGGAGATGTTTTTGTTTTTGGTTAATATCAAGGGGGTCAGCTTCTCCTCGGACCTCAAACCTCCTATGGCGCCATTTTGATGCTACCAAGCCATCACCCCCCGTTAGCATCCCATTGACTGCCATTCATTCTGACGTCACTTTGCCAGAGAATAACTTTACATCTGAAGAGTTTAAAGACTCTATTTGTCCATTGTTTATTTCTAAAGAAACACGACAATGTATAAAAGGCTCCATTACCTTGTAGCTCACGTTATGGCTCCGTAGCAGACGTTTTTATAAAAATAGGCTAACGATTGGGTCATAACCACGAGACTTACTGTCTCATAGTAGAGGAATTACCGTATAGTACAGGAGAAGCTCTCAGGCAGTTTGGACTTCCATTAGCTGTTTAAGTTTAATTACTAATGTTAACTATCATTTTAGTGATCAATAATTAGCCTGTGTCTATGTTATCTCCTTACATATACCTACGCTCTCCGTCTCTGCTAGATTGGGAATGATTGAGATTTCTCTTGGCACAGCTACCAGAAGACTTCCAACTTTCAGACAGGTTGCTCACGTCACATCTACGTCTTCAAGCTCAGTTGGAGGCTGCTCAGTAACGCTCAGCCATCACCGGGAAAGATCTTCTAATATCCTTCACTGGTCTCCGTCCACAGACACGGGATCTGATGGTCCATTCTTATATACTGTCTCTGGTTTTTTTTCCACTTCTTCCGATTATTTTGGTCACTTTTTTCAACACCAAAAAATGGTTCAATAAACGTCTGAAAATAATGCAATAAGGCGACAAAACGGCAACAAAAAAAGTGACAAAAACGTTGAAGAAAAACGAGAAATAAGCCAAAAGAAATGATGGAAAAAGAGACAAAAGTGACAAAAAGATTTAAAAAAGCGTCAAAATCTTTTGGAAAAGTCAACCAACAGCTGAAATCTCGCCTAGGGCACCAAACTGTTGTGGTGCTTTCTAACCTGAAGGAGAGGGAGTAACTTTGGCTTCAACTGAGATCTCCATCTATCTAGAGACGTCCCGGGACAAGTCTGCACGGATTTAACAAAAGACCGACTGAAACATCGGAAACATGTCTGAAAAAGAAATCGCAAGAATGAGAGAAAAACCTCGGAAAAAAAACAACCAAAAGGCGACAAAAAATTGGGAGAAATTGTCAAAGGTCAAAAGGAGATACTTGCCAGAAAAGGCAACAAAAACTTAGAATAAATTCTCCCAAAAAACCTTTAAAAGATGAAAAATGCCAACTATGAGTGTGTGAGCAGTTATTTAGTTCCAGATGTGTAGAGGAAAGTTCTTACCGTCCACGAGAACCATACAGGAGCACTCAGCTGAGCCGGCTGAGTTCTCGGCTCTGCATTTATACTGTCCTTCATCTTCTGGCAGAGCTTTACCGATCGTCAGAGAGCACAGGCCGCCTGCAACACAACACAACACAACAATATGAGCACAGGCTGCCTGCAACACAACACAACACAACAATATGAGCACAGGCCGCCTGCAACACAACACAACACAACAATATGAGCACAGGCCGCCTGCAACACAACACAACACAACAATATGAGCACAGGCCGCCTGCAACACAACACAACACAACAATATGAGCACAGGCCGCCTGCAACACAACACAACACAACAATATGAGCACAGGCCACCTGCAACACAACACAACACAACACAACAATATGAGCACAGGCCACCTGTAACACAACACAACACAACACAACGATATGAGCACAGGCCACCTGTAACACAACACAACACAACACAACGATATGAGCACAGGCCGCCTGCAACACAACACAACACAACAATATGAGCACAGGCCACCTGTAACACAACACAACACAACGATATGAGCACAGGCCACCTGCAACACAACACAACACAACACAACAATATGAGCACAGGCCACCTGTAACACAACACAACACAACACAACAATATGAGCACAGGCCACCTGTAACACAACACAACACAACACAACGATATGAGCACAGGCCGCCTGCAACACAACACAACAATATGAGCACAGGCCACCTGCAACACAACACAACACAACACAACAATGTGAGCACAGGCCGCCTGCAACACAACACAACACAACAATATGAGCACAGGCCACCTGCAACACAACACAACAATGTGAGCACAGGCCACCTGCAACACAACACAACACAACAATATGAGCACAGGCCACCTGCAACACAACACAACACAACAATATGAGCACAGGCCACCTGCAACACAACACAACAATATGAGCACAGGCCACCTGCAACACAACACAACGATCTGAGCACAGGCAGCTGCAACACAACACAACACAACAATATAAGCACAGGCCACCTGCAACACACAACAACACAACACAACGATATAAGAACAGGCAGCTGCGATACAACACAACACAACAATATGAGCACAGGCCGCTGCATCACAGTCTGGTGGCTTGGAAGAGAGCAGAGATAAGGATCTGAACTATCCCTTTAAGATAGAGTATAATCAGATTAATAT
>NC_050180.1:34313715-34318437 GCF_008315115.2 Sander lucioperca | reverse complement strand
ACAAAGTCATATCAAAACCAAACATATTGTAGATATAAGCAATCCAATTCTCTTTGAGAACAGAAAAAAAGGAAATGAGGAGTGTGTGTGTGTTGTTGTGGTGTGTGTTTGTGTGGTGTGTGATAGAGTAGAGCTTATCTAATATAACCGATTCTCATTCCTATTACAGGATGAGGTTATTAGCCTCGTTATGCTCGGTGTGTGTGTTTAGTGTTTGTGTGTGCTGTGTGTGTGTGTGTTGTGTGTGTGTGTCGTGTTGTGTGTGTGTGTGTATGATAAGTGAGAGCTTAATCTTACAGTTCTTCCAATGCTTACATACTGAAATCCAGAAGTATAACACAATTAAGCAGAACCTTACCGCAAGGAGCAATCATTGCCCAGAATGTGCACACTATAAGCACAGAGGTCCAGCCTCACCTTTTTGCAAACAAATCTCACACCGTGATTTCGCCCACAAAACACTAACAGACCTTGGTTTCCATAACCAACCAAAAGTCGGCTTGATTTTAATGCGGAAATAGTCTTAGTGTTGCATGCAGTATGGACGCCTACTGTAAAGCTACTCAATCTGTGGTTTGATCATCATGATGAATCAGCTGTGCCCTGAATGGCCGGCCTTCTTTCTCGCACCTCCTCCTCCTCCTCCTCCTCCTTCCTCCTCCTCCTCGTTGTCGTCCCCCTTCTCTCCCTCCTCCTCCTCTCCCCTTGCTCTCTGTCTATTTGATGGCATCCATTGTTCAATACAGTAATCTGACCAGTCCATACAATCCCATTACATGTTGTTTACAGTGCACGTCAAACCACGCTCAGCAGCTTACTTTCTCTCTAGACATTGTAGAATGTAGAATATAAGCGCTATGACCGACAAAAGAGCTTTAATGTTCGGAACAGTGTGAACATTGTTTATCCATAAAATTTACTATATGAAAGTGTTGTCATTGGACTGCAAATGCTTCCTTGTGAGATGTGGTTAATGGTAGTTTGAATGCAGTTTTTTCATTTGGTAGGAGATGGAGCATTTTGCATTTTGTGGGTGCAGTTTTGGGATTGGGTCGTAGAGTTTTGTACAGACGGCGACATAGTTTTTGAAACACGTCGTAAGCGTTGAAAAAACTGTAAGCGCTAGTTAAAGCAGGGACTGTTTTTCCTCAAACACTATCACACCATTAGCACAACCATCACGACCCAATCAGCAGAATACCTCAGACCCTTCCATGCAACAATGACTATACCTAGCCACTAATTAGTGATAAACCATATTTGTTACTGTAATGAACACAGCACATTGTAATATGACTGCAGTCAGTTGTTGAACTAGTTATACACTGCTGTGTTTGCATACACCTAAACCCTTCCATTCAAGCACATTTTTGCTCTTTCTCAGTGATTAGCGTACTGCTACATGACGTACACAGAGCAAGTGCACAAACTATACATAAGTTCACCAAACACTACACAGACCAATGCTGCAGACTGAGGAAAATATAATGTATATTTCTCCCTCCTATATGTAGTAAGTAAGTAATAAGTCAGTTCCTATAGCTACCACAATCAGTCAACTGTCACATGAGAATCACAACAACGAACATGTCCAGGTTATGCATACAGCTACTGCAGTAGTGTGCATACACCGCAGCCCAGACAAACATAAAATACTGTATCCAGTACAGTCCCAAAACACAATATGGTCTTTCAGAAATAGTGTATAGTTAGGTTTCCTGCTGATTAGGGTGTAGTGTGTGTAGAAAAACAGTCCCGGTTTTCAAATCGTGCTGTGAGCAATCGGAACCACAACTGCTTAACATAGAGCGTATTCTGCAGAGCGTAATAGTCCTGCTCTACTTTACAATATCATCTTTACACAAACGAAAACCAATATGTCGCATTACAAAAATGTAGTCGTAGCACAACACACTACACTTTGATTACAATCATCTATTCAGGTCTCCTCCTTTCTGTATTGGCACATATTGTTTCCTTGTAATCTCATGTTCTACACTGGTATCTATTACATCTCTGTTGAGTTTCATTGTTTAGTCCACAAGGTATAGACGTAATATACGTGCGTCAACAGTAGGTTTGAGCCTGACTTCATTTGATCTCATTTGGGCTCTCTAGTGCAACACAGTATTCACTTTGGAGTCTGAGTGTGCAGACGCTAACGCAGGCTATGACATGTTATCTTTTAGCTACTGTATCCACACACACAGTGGTTCCCGAGCTTGTGGAGACTTAGTGGTCGTTGTTACGCTCACGATTTAAAAAAACAACGCAATTTCAAACATTTTGTGGTCTCTTTGTGTTTTTTGTGTCTCTTTGTATCGTGTGATCGTCTCATTTTGGTCCGTTGTGTTTCCCTTGTGGTAGTTTTGGGGTCTCTTCCTCTGTGGTCCTTTGGCAGCTCTTTGTAGCTCAGTCTGTGGTGTTTTTGTGTCTGTTTTTTCACATCACTGTTACGTTAGTGATCACTATCTCTGTGTCTAAAAACAAACGGTTTGTGGAAAAGCTACGAGCAGATTATACTTACACATACATTTAGCTTAAAGACACAAACTTAGAAGCTACAGAAGTCTGAGCAATCATTAGATCGTAGAAAGTCTTTCAGTGTACATTCATCGGCGCGGTGCTTATGCACCTAAACGTACATTGGCAGGTGAAACCCTGTATACTGTGTGTACAGTGGCACTGAGCTGCTGTCTTTCGTTTCTGTTGCCCTCTCTGGTGGTTGGTTGGTAGTCAGTACAAGCCGCCGCGCCTGCAGGGCTGATACTTGCACATGTGTATGTGCAGGGGTCCCACACGTGTAGTCGTCTGGGCGGGGATCCTTGCAGGTCCATGGAGTTCCCCACACAAAAGTGTGATATTTATGTTCACTAGTAATTCCATCCATGAATAGCAATATATGAACAGGGATCATCGAGGAGCTTTAGGCGTACAGTGGAGATCCGAGAGCAACCTTCCCGGAGCCTGTGCAGTCTGACAGGAGTTGCTAACTCCTCCGCCCCAAACCTCCGACGAATCCATGTGACGCTTCAGAGGCAAAGGACGCCGTCATCCCTCTCACACACACTCACGTAGGGCTTCCCATGTCGCATCCTCCGGACTCCTCCACTTGCCTCTCTTTCGCACGTCTAGTCCCTCCCTAACCGACAGGAGGCCCGGGGAGACGCGAGGAATCATCAGAGGAGAGAGGAACCGAGGAAACTGGTGTGTTTGGAGGGATGCTCTCGCTGTATCCTCGCCGCTAGTGTCCGGTACGATCCTCGCTCCTCCCGCTCTCCTCAGGCAGAATAATAGAGCTTTGAGACGGCCTTACACCTAGTGAGGGTGACAGAACACTTCCGTTCGCAGCGAGGACTGAGTAAGTCGAGGAGCTATCACCATACGGGCCACGAGATGCAGCGATTGTTCGTTGCACCCGCTCCACCATGCAATGTATTACGTCGCTGACACCACGACTCAGTCGCTTGCATTGCAGATCCGGCACTAATAGAAAACGCCACGCAACAGAACGCCACGCTCACAGCCCCGCAGCCAGCGTGCAGGACGGTGATGTTTCTGTGTCGACCTGTTTCGGGCCGTTTTAACATGACCTCGCATAACGTGATGGTCAATCCTCAGTCGGCTACGGTGTAGCTGTGTGAGGCGGCATCATGGTATTACAGTCAAGATCATTACATAATATAACATATCAGGCTATATAGAGCTACAGAGTGTGGGTAGTGCTGGTCAGCAGAGGGCAGCACATGCTAGAGTCTACTGGTATGGCAGGGGTTCCCAACTAGCCCATCTATCCAGGTCCTTACCATCATCCCTCTACACACACAAGGTGCTTTTCATGTGTGTCGCTCGTGGTCACATTTGACCCCTTTTCAAAAGGGTTCGCTATATCATACATTGTGCTTCTTTCATACCAAATTGTCAAAAACAGTAACGTGATGTTTGTTCCTGCAACGCTCTTCACTAAGTGAAACATAATTGACTCATTCCCAGCTTTCATTGAATTTGGTGTGTACATTAAATATGCATTTGGCAGAGAGAAAAAATGTATAACAGCACGTTGCGAGTGACAAAAATGTAGAAAAGTGCCAAAACATCGTGATGCGATACAAAAGTGTTTGACAAACGATGACCAAAAGTTGCTGGGCGACAGAGAGACAACACAAGGTAAAGTACTCTCCTCCACATCCTCCCGCTCCTCATCAGATAGAGAGGTGCGAATGCCCTGATACTATAACTGATTCGGCCCTATTAATTGTTATGATGATTATTATGATTGTTACCATTGTTTATAACAAAGCATCATCAATCAACAGCATTGAATGAAAATTGTCCGGCCGGCGGACTCGGTTCGCTTAGACGTGATAAGATACATTATGTGTCATGTTATAGTGTCGATACTTTATGTTCACGCAAGACGAGCTATAACGGTAGGGTAGTACTGAGTTCATTTAAGATGACGCTCTGACGCACTCCGTGCCCCTGAAGCGCAGCACGCAGCCGACAGCAAGCACAGAAGAGAAGATCGTCCGTGCTCGCAGTGTGCGTGCGGTTTTAACTGCTTGCAGATCCATTGTTTTTTATGGCATGTAGTTTTTTATTATTTAGAGAGAAAGTGACGAGAGAGGAGAGAGAGAGAGACAAAGAGAGAGGGAGAGAGATAGCGAGAGAGATAGAGATAGAGGAGAAAAGAGAGACGAAGAGGAGAGACCCGAGAGAGAT
>NC_050180.1:34286215-34303715 GCF_008315115.2 Sander lucioperca | reverse complement strand
ATTTAAAAGTTTCTACATTTAGAAATTTGGGATTCTTTCATTCAAATTGTCCAAAAATGACATGGATGGTTCCATACAACGCTCCTTGCAAATTAAATGAAGGATCAGTTCACTACTTTCATTGAATTTTGGGTGTTTTTTTGCCACAAAATAAAAAGTTTAAATGGTTTCAAAACAGTATCCTGAAACTAAACTTTAACAAAACACAAACATTTTATATAATTTCATATAAATGAGGTTTCTTGACCATGAATTCAAAAAGAAATTAGTGTAAAACTAGTGGTAATACATTGGTGTGAGTGGTGTGTACATTATACTGATGGTAGTGTAAAAAAAACGAAGAAAATGTTGAAAAAAAGCGAGGTTTGACAAGGGTTAAAGAAATGACAATAAACCAGAGCACGTTTTTCTCCCATCCCAGAATGCTGTGAGGACTAGCCAGACCCTCCTCCGCAGCGCTGTGGAGGAAGGTCTGGCAGTGCGAGAGTACAGCTGTGCTGATGCAACTGATTGCATGAAATATCTGACTTTGAAACCTGAATTTATAGTTTGATTTTCCTTCAAGTTTTAAAATTTTTTCCCCCCAGGTTCACACATTTAGAAAATTCCAGTGCCTGAAGTTTCCAGCCGTTCATCTCAACATATAAAATTTTATTTGATGATTTTACGTGACGCATAAATGGATTGAAACCTTTCTGGGACAAACTTCTGATCGATTCCCTCAGACTCCATTGATTATCCTCGGTTTGACATTTCTACATCTTCAATTTTGGTTTCAGGATGTAAAAGGTCCACCAGATTTTTTTTACCTCTCACTTGAAGTTTAAAATCAGAATTGAACTGAATTTGAGCGATTTTAAAAAGAGTTTTTTTTTAAATATTGGATGCATGAATTATGTATTTAAATTCTTACACAACTTTTAATGAACTTCTGGAAATGTTAACTCGGCGATCAATCCACATAAACTTGATCAGATGGCTTTTAGTGCTTAGAGGGAATTTTAATTTCAACATATAATATTCAGTAGTGGTTGAATAAAAAAACTGGTGTTCAGTTGCTTATAAAATCTTAATTATTATGGCCTTTTTTTTTGCATCAATAAACCCCCTCATTAGTTTGTTTAAATTTAAAAATATAAGCACTAAAAACTGTTTGTGGTGTTAGAATAATTGGAGTTTTTATGAGAAGAAACCACAATTTAATACATGACTGAGTTCATTTTTTAATTCACATAAACTGACCGCAAAAACACTGATGGCGAATGACACGCACACACACACACGCACACACACACACACACACACACACACACACACACACAGACGCACGCACGCACGCACGCACGCACGCACACACACACACACACACACACACAGACAGACAGACAGACAGACAGACAGACGCACGCACGCACACACACACACACACACACACAGACAGACAGACAGACAGACAGACAGACAGACAGACAGACAGACAGACAGACACAGACAGGCAGACAGGCAGACAGACAGACAGACAGACAGACACACACACACACACACACACACACACAGACAGACAGACAGACAGACAGACAGGCAGACACACACACACACACACACACACACACACACACACACACACACACACACACACAACATCACAACATTGTTTCTTTATCAGTTCACATGTGTTCAAAACATTATTAACAATACACGACAGGCAGAAGCGGCAGTTTCATACATCCGGCAGCTACAGTTTTCAATAATGTTGACAGGAACAATCACAAAGACGCAAATAGATTACATTTCAGATGAACACTGGGGGCCTCGAAAGTCTTATTGACAGTCCACGCGACCACCCAGGCGCTGGCTTACCCTTCATCCTCGCTCTCTTATTAATCCTCCGAGCTCCTCTCCCTCGGTCTGCCTCCTCTCTTTTATTGTCCACCTGGCGAGCTGTCCTGTCAGCCTCGCTCGTCTTTTACACAGCGAGATTCAAGTCTGCGGGGAGTGTGTAAAATGTGACTATGGGTGAATAAGCGTGGCGCAGGTGCCTCTCTGCAGGTCCAACCCCACGTCTGGGGCTCACGTGGAACCGTTCCTCGGCCATTCCCATGCTGCTTTTTAACGAGGCGTGTTGTTTTGTTTGTCGAATGCACGGTGGGGGTTTCACGGAGCTGGCGGAAAGCCGCCGTCGCAGATATCTGTAATGAGCTCTCATGCTGCGGTTTCGTGAGCATGTGTGTTATGAATTACAGGAGGCCTGTAATGAGCGAGGAGGGTCTCTCAAAATGGCTCTTGGGAGCAGCGGTTTGTGGCGTCTGGCCTTCGTGTGCTGGAGAAGCACGGTTTTGCAGGGATTGAAAGCATTACGGGGAGGGTATAGTATGTTCGGTCCAAGTCCCGAAAGGCTGCGGGTCAATTTTAAGGTCTGTGTTAAAAAAAAAAAATCGTGGTACGATTGCTCCAAAGTTTCACTCCCAAGATAACAAGCAACTCGAGACGCTGTCCTCCGGGGCGAGTTTCCGATCCAATAATCAACCGAAACAAACGCTCCGGATGGCCTAAGAGAAAGAGGATTTGGTTCGTGAGAGTCATGAGGGTGTGGGAGGGTGCTGCCCCGCTCCCTCTCCCTGCTCAGCTGCACTCCTCGCAGTTGCAGGCGAGGATGTATCTGTAAGTGGCCGTGATGCGAGTCCCGCCGGAGCAGCGCAGCCGCACCGCCTTCAGCTTGGAGGTGTGCGGCCGGCAGCAGGAGCAGGTGCTCTTGAAGGGCTGTTTGAGCACCGAGCTGAAGGAGATGAGGGGGTCGGAGCGGGTGGTGTGGCTGCAGTGGCCCTCGCAGCGCGCCAGCAACACCATCTGGAACACAGCAGGCAGGAAACAAAATGAGTTAGGAAAGCACAGATCATCCATCCATCAATCAGACTTTATTTGTACAGTACTTTTCACATGTATACAATGGAACACCAAGTGCTTCACAGAAACCACACAAAGCCATAAGTGGATAAGAAACAGAACCACACAGAAACTGTGGACGCAGAATCTTAGCGTAGATTTTCCGGAGGTTTTCAACAACGTTAAAACAATTGGTTACACTTTACGCTCAATGGTGTTTTAAGCCCCCACCGTCGACTTCAAGGCACCTATCCCTAACCCTTGCCTAACCCAAGGGGGTAAGCCTCTCTCCACAACCCGTACCTCCTATGGCGCCATTTTGATGCTACCTAGCTCTCACCCGACGTTAGCATTCCATTGCCTGCCATTCATTTTGGCGTCACTTTGACAGCGAATAACTTTACATCTGAAGCGTTTAAAGACTCTGTTTGTCCATTGTTTATTTCTAAAGAAACACGACAATTTATGAAAGGCTCCATTACCTTGTACCTCACGTTATGGCTCCGTAGCAGACGTTTTTATAAAAATAGGCTAACGATTGTGTCATAACCACGAGACTTACTGTCGCATAGTAGAGGAATTACCGTATAGTACAGGAGAAGCTCTCAGGCAGTTTGGACTTCCATTAGCTGTTTAAGTGTAATTACTAATGTTAACTATCATTTTAGTGATCAATAATTAGCCTGTGTCTATGTTATCTCCTTACATATACCTACGCTCTCCGTCTCTGCTAGATTGGGAATGATTGACATTTCTCTTGGCACAGCTACCAGAAGACTTCCAACTTTCAGACAGGTTGCTCACGTCACATCTACGTCTTCAAGCTCAGTTGGAGGCTGCTCAGTAACGCTCAGCCATCACCGGGAAAGATCTTCTAATATCCTTCACTGGTCTCCGTCCAGAGACACGGGGTCTGTTGGTCCATTTATTTAACTGTCTACGACCTAGTGCCTTCCATGCAGCGCTGCCTTGAAGACAACATTGGGGGCTTAAAACACCAAACACCACACTTTACTTGAAGGTTTCTACATAAGAGTGACATGACACTGTCATGAACGTGTCATAAACATTATAAACAAGTCATAAACGTTTATGACATAACGCTTCTTTTAGTAAGTGTTATTCGGTTTTTGTCATGACAAGTTAGGGTTAGAATTAGGGTTAGGGTTCATGTGCCATGACTGTGCACACATGACACTGTCATGACACGTTCATGACAGTGTCATGTCACCCTTATGTAGACACCTTCAAGTAAAGTGTTACCAAACAATTTAAATTAAAACACCAAGCAGAAAAACTGTCCACTAAATTCCGCAGATTTTCATTCTGGATCACGGCAGAAAAGTGTCAAAACAACTTGGTAATAACCAACATACACCATGAAGTAAAGCAGGCGGAAATACATAAATAGACAGATCCATACATAGATAAATAAATAAAGCTTTAAAATTAAAAGCTTTAAAAGGTAAGTCTTTAGTTTGCTTTTAAAAGCATCGACGTCGTTCACACGGGGTATTTCATGAGTCAAAGTGCTGTCAGAGATGACAAAAGGTTCTCTGTCAGTGTTTGAGTCATGGTCGAAAAGCGAAAAGCCGTCTGTCTGTTTGTCTCCTGTGTCTCCGAGCCTCGGCCTTGCACCTGCAAACTGAGAGATAGCGACGCGAGACATGTCACGCACTCCTACACCTGCTGCCGCTCAGAGCTCAGGGTCACACACAGACATTCACACCAGGTTTAGTGTGGATCAACCAAAGTACATTTCCAGGATAAAGATGTCAGGCTTTGCCCCCTCTCCTTCCTCTCTCTGTGTGCTGCGGGAAACAACAACCTTCGAGCTAGAAAGCTACACAAGCTAAGCCTGAAAATGACAAGTTTTTAAGAATGTTTGGATGGTGCAACAAGGCAGGCCTGCTTGGTTAATTCGGGGAATGATTTACAAAGAATATGATTAGGTCATTTCCTCTCTAACTGGGACGTTTTGGGACTGATTGGTGGGATTGCTGTGGACCAAGTACACACAGAGATACACTGGTAAGAGCTAATGAGGTGTAACCATGTATCAGCTAATTTAAATAGCTCATGGTACTGTATTGTGTCAACAGTTAACTTCATTTAATATTGTATGTGGAGTTTTCTTTTGCGGGGTGCAAATGTTCCACTAAAACAAGTTCCTTCCTAAGACTACTTTGCCGAGCCACCGCCGCTGCGTCCGGAGCTTAGCGCCACCCAAGACCATTGTGATTGGTTTAAACAACTATCCCAGAATGCATCTGCGGTTTAGCCGGACTTTACTCCACAGCGCTGGGGAAACAAGGTTCAGTCCACTCTTTTCTTCCACAGGGATATATGTGTAAAACCACTGTATCAAGCTCACACGCACGCACGCACGCACACACACACACACACACACACACACACACACACACACACACACACACAAAGCACAGGCCTGATTAGTGTTGTGACCGTCCGAATGGCATTCCTCCGTGGGTCACTACATTCCTGTCGCCTCCCTAAACAGACTCCTGTGTCATGTCCTTCTGTCAGCTGCTGTGTGTCGCCACCCATGTACCCACTGTGACAAAAGCCTGTCTGGGGCCAAGGCAGGGTGACACACACACACACACACACACACACACACACACACACACACACACACACACACGCACACACGCACACACGCATCAGGAGTGTTGTCGCCACTTTAAGACCATTTGTCTTTGTCCTAGCTGAGGATCAGGCTGTCAAACAGTGATAATTCCTCTCCTGTGACGCCCCTCTCCTCCTCTCTGTCGGCACCTTTTCCTGCTCCTCCTTTCATTCATGACCAGCGAGATAAAAAAAGGACTAAAAAGATAATACATTGGGTGGTCATTCCCCTCTGCATGTATTTACTAAGAACTTGGGGTTTAATTTTCAAAAGGATGTGGCAGAGACGAATGGAGATGCAGGGGAACATCTGATCACTGAGCTTCAAACTCCTGTTTCCTCTGAAATCAACTCCCGGTTTTTATTTTGACTGCACCGGGCTCATGGTTCTAAAGGGTTGTACTTAGTGTCTTCATTAATCAGAGGTGTGTTTTGGGCATAACATGCAATCAACCAATCAGAGATCATCTCCCATTCCCTTTAAAAGCCAGGCGTGTTTGGACCTTGGAGCATTGCTGTTATGATGGAGGATTTGCACCGTAATATTTTTATTTGTAATCTTCTGTATGTGTGTGTGCTGCTGTGCGTCCCTGTGTGTGTAACAAGCATAGTGTGCGCGCTGTGCACAAGCCTAGGAGCATTTTACTAATTTGCTGTTAAAATAACAATGAAATGCTGCGTTATTGACTTTAGACCAGGTTTTTGTTGGTCAATGGCGCGATCACTTCCCGCTGCCTCAAGATAGCAATACGCCCAGAATGCACCTGAACACACCTTCCTGTAAGACCAGCACGCCCAGAATGCACCTGAACACACCTCCCTGTAAGACCAGCACACCCATGGGCGCAAAGATGGGCGCAGGTGCATTTGCTATTTAAACGACGCGGGCGCTGGACGGGAAACTGACAACTGTGTCTTAAACTAGCAAAGACACTTGGGTCAGGCTTTGCGCTGCGCCGGGTGCAAGGTAGGGCCCATAACGCGTAACTTTTTGATATTAATGAACGTCCGTTACATTCAAGCCATTGCCAACCCCATTGGGTGGGTGGGGACGCGCTTGTATCATGTGGACGCGCCAACAGTTTTGTTGTGATTACTTGTGAATTCCTCATGGGGGCGACAGAAACTACACACTATAGCTTTAAGTTATTAAAATTAAGTTTAGGTTTATAACTGTAGCACAAGAAAACAATAACATGCAATCCATGAGAAACATTTAATTCATCAAATCTAGACCCCAATTAACCAGTTCTGCTTTCATCAATTTGAACTGAAATGGATTTAAGCACTAAGAAACAGTATGGCGGTTGGAAGAAAAAAATCTAAATAATCTAAAAAAATATTCATATTTCAATATATATATATATATATATATATATATATACACATACATACAAATCCTCCAGACAACCCTTTGAAACACAAACTTTTTACAGGTGGATTCTGTGTGAACTGAACACACAGAGGTGTGAAAACTCTGGCTCAGTCAGGCGTCCGTTACGTCAGCTCTCTGTGAACTGTAATAAAAAGCGCTGACTCATGCTGCGAGCGCGCTCAGCCCTGCCGCCCCTGAGCGAGGCTGAGGTTTGGCCACCTGCTCCATGCACTCAGACACACAGAATATTAAAAAAAGACCAAAGAACTGATCACTCACGCTAGCTGAACAACTGCACAACAAAAGGGACAGAGTGAAAAATTGACAGCTCCCTTTTTCCACAGTAGCATGAATCATCAGTCTCTGTACATAAGGTGGATGTCTCTGGAGCCCCCCGTCACACATCATGCACTGGCAGTGGGGGAAAAAGTATTGAGATGCTTTACTTAAGTAAAAGTGCCAATACCACACTGTAAAAATACTCTGTTACAAGTAAAAGTCCTGCATTGAAAATGTTAAGTATCATCAGGAAATTGTACTTAAAGTATTAAAAGTAAAAGTACTCGAAACCTGAAGCGATCCAAACAGTTCTGTCAACTAAGTGTTTAATGGTCTAATCATGTCAGCTGGACTTGTAGGCTGTTACATTGTTGGGTAGTTTAATTTATAATAAAACATATTTTATAAACTACATGTGTTTTGTGTGCAACAATCTTAATTTGTAGAGTAACTAAAGCTGTCAGATGTATGTAATGGAGCAAAAAGTACAATATTTCTCTCTGAAAGGTAGCGGAGTAGAAGTAGAAAGTAGCATGAAAAGAAAAGACTCAAGAAAATTTCAAGTACCTTAAATTTGTACTTAAGTACAGTACTGGAGTAAATGCACTTGGTTAGATTCTAGCACTGTGACTGCAGCCCTAGCCTGGCTCCGCCCTCCTACGTACTTCCGCTCAATTTTCATTTTCCTTCAGTACACCGTCTGGGTTTGTGGTATATTCTTGGGTTTTCTCCGGCCAAATCTTTACCGGTCCAATCAGCGAACAGAGGGAGTGGCTGAGAACGATGACGTTGAGGTCCTGCACTAGTTTGAGTTGTAGTTCCGTAATGGCGGCGGAAGTTAAAGCCCGAGCAAGAACAATCTTTGCTGAGTTGTGTTGGTGGCCATGATGTTGTGGCCCTCCTCCCCACGGGGTTCGGGAACAGTTAGATTTTCCAGCTCGCTCCGTTAGTGGTGAAGGAGTTGGCTAAGGCGAACGCTAGTGATGCTAAGCTGATAGTTGTTGTCGTCTCCCCTCTTGTTAGCCTGGTCCTACCAGACAGTACAGTGGAGGGCAAAGCCAGGCTACCAGAGTGGCTCTGGGCAGATCCAATAGTTTTAAACTTCAACAGAGTACCCGCCTTCAAGGAAGTTAACACTTGTCAATGGAGAGTGGCCAGACTCTCTGGACAAATGAAATGTACCAGAGTCTGGTAGGACCAGGCTACTGCAGCCCTGAATTCTCTAGACATTCCCCGGAGGAGCTGTGTGAGAACACAAATGTCCGAATCAGTTGGAGCGGACATAAAACGGTCTTTACCTTGCCGCCCTGCCCCCGAGTACAAAGTCTGTGTAATGTCCGATTGACCCCAAAGTGTGAACAGAGCAGCTCCGAATGTGAAGAAGAAGAAGGCTGATTTACACCAAAATGCCAACTAAAATGTCTAACTGGAGAGACGATGAGATGAGGAATTTCGAAGAAATCGGCTACGTGGCCGTGGTGTGATCCCCGTCATGTCCTGCCTCCATATGGCACCACCCAACTCACCTACTCTATATCCACAATGTTTCATTTCTGGGATTGTTCAGGTGTTCTCTGTTTAGGCCGGATGTCCGTTACCTTCCTCTTTCTCTGTGTTGGCGTTCTAACCTCCGGTGGATTTGTGAGGACTATGGTTAACTGCTCCTCAGATCTCTGCAGGGTAAATCCAGACAGCTAGCTAGACTATCTGTCCAATCTGAGTTTTCTGTTGCACGACTAAAACAACTTTTGAACGTACACATGTTCCACCAAAACAAGTTCCTTCCTGAGGCTATTTTCCAGTGGCACCGTGGCTCCGTCCGGAGCTTAGCACCGCCCAAGACAATTGTGATTGGTTTAAAGAAATGCCAATAAACCAGAGCACGTTTCTCCTATCCCAGAATGCTGTGTGGACTAGCCAGACCCTCCTCCGCAGCGCTGTGGAGGAAGGTCTGGTAATGCTAGGCTAGCCCTCGCCGAAACCAAACGGAGTACTTCCAGGAAGTGAGTACGTGTCTGACAGGGACAATCTAAACGTGTGAAAAGGCAACTCCAGAGAATCTACGTACTTAATTCGTCGGAATTGTCTGCAGTTTTCATATGAGAAAACGGCTTAACCCTTGTGTTGTCTTCCTGTCGACCGTGCACTTGTTGTCCTCCAACAAAGTTAACTCCCGGTCTGTTTTGCCTTTTTATAAAGCATAAAGTATAGTATCACCCACTTATATTGTGCACCTTCTAGCCAACTTATTACCAATAGTTTTACACTTATTTATTTTTTAAATTTATAGTCAATAAACCACATTTACTGTACATGAAATTATACCTTATTTTGGAGTAAAATCGGCATAAATTATGAATTATTTTCACTAAAATTTGACCCGAAGACAACACAAGGGTTAAGTTGTCCAACACACTGAAGCAGAATGACGCACCACGCCTTCGTATCACTCTTTAGCATCCTGGCAGAGGCAGCAGAGAGCGCCGGCTGACAGGGAGACAAAACTGAGTCCCAGCTGAGGTGCAGAATATGTCTGCATCGTGGCCCATGTCCAGCACCACGCACGCACGCACGCACACACACACACACACACACACACACACACACACACACACACTCTCCCCAAGAAACCAAGCATGACTCTCCTAAATGACGGAAAGATGGAGATAAAGAGAGAGAAAGAATTGGAAAGAAATGGAGGAGGCTTTCACGGGGCACCAAGAGTAATACTAGTAGAAAGAGAAAAATGTGCCTGAGATAAATGAAGTTAGTGTTGGAGGATATTTTTTTGGCTGCAGCTCTAGGCTTTTCTTTGTGTCTCCGAGGCTTGCTCTGGAAAATTTGTTTCCCTGATATTTGTAACGAATGAGCTCATTTCTCAGGTGGACTGGCCCTGTTACCTCAAACTTGTTACCAAAAAAATGAGCGGGTGACCACAAAGAGGCAGATTGCGTGCGTGCGTGCGTGCGTCCGCGTGTGTGTGTGTGTGTGTGTGTGTGTGTGTGTTAGAGCTGCAAAGATTCATCAATTAGTTGTCAACTTTTAAATGAATCGGAGTCATTTTTATTTAAAAAATTCTCTGATTCCAGCTTGTTAAATGTGAATATTGTTCTAGTTTCTTCTCTCCTCTGGGACAGTAAACTGAATATCTTTTGAGTTCTGGACAAAACAAGACATTTAAGGACGTTATCTCGGGCTTTGGGGAAACACTGATCCACATTTTTTACAATTTTCTGACATTTCATAGACCAAACCTAATGGCTTAATCGAGAAAATAACCGAAAGATAAATCGACAGTGAAAATAATCTTAAGTTGCAGCCCTAGTGTGTGTGTGTGTGTGTGTGTGTGTGTGTGTGTGTGTGTTTCCGCCTTACCTTGGAGTTGCACTTATAAATGGGGTGTGTGATGGTCTCCACAAAGTGGTGTCTCATGCAGCGCTCTGGGTCCGAGTCTCCCAGGTGTGGGTGTCCGTTATCGCTGGCCTTGTTGCTGCTGGCGGACTGGACCCAGCCCAGCAGGGGGCAGCACATCAGGACCAGAAGCAGGCCAGAGGGGGGGGCCACAGAGATGAAAGGTTTCATGATCGGAACCACCCCGAGGCTCTCGATCCTCACGGGGATGCCCGAACACGTCACGTTGCGCTGTCTCTGTTTCCCCTTTTTTTTTTTTAACGTCTCTTTCTCACTTGTATTACTCGTTGTGTTTCAGCGCCTCACAAACGGGGGATGTCTTCGTCTCTCTCTCTCTCTCTCTCTCTCTCTCTCTCTCTCGTTCCTGCTAGAACAGCGGAGGTTCAAGATCAGCGGGCTGTTGGGAGAAAGGTTGTCGCAGGGTCACGTCGTCAGGCTGCTCCATCCCCCACTGCCTGGATCCACCTTCGTCTGGAAGAAAGAGACAAACAGGAAAGGCATCAGCGGACATGTGAACTGATAAAGAAACAATGTTGTGTGTGTGTGTGTGTGTGTGTGTGTGTGTGCGCATGTGTATGTCTCTGTGTGTGTCTATGTGTGTGTGTCTGTGTGTGTCTCTGCTTGTGTGCGTGTGTGTCTCTGTGTGTGTGTGTGTGTGTGTGTGTGTGTGTCTCTGTGTGTCCGTGTCTCTGTGTGTGTGTGTGTGTGTGTCTCTGTTTGTGTGTGTCTCTGTATGTGTGTGTCTGTGTGTCTCTGTTTGTGTGTGTCTCTCTGTGTGTGTGTGTGTGTGTGTGTGTGTGTGCGTGCGTGTCTCTTTGTGTGTGTGTGTGTGTGTCTGTGTGTGTGTGTGTGTGTGTGTGTGTGTGTGTGCGCACACGTGTGTGTTTCTGTGTGTGTGTGTGTGTGTCTGTGTGTGTGTGTGTGTGTGTGTGCGTGCGTGTCTCTTTGTGTGTGTGTGTGTCTGTGTTTCTGTGTGTGTGTGTGTGTGTGTGTGTGTGTGTGTGTGTGTGTGTGTGTGTGTGTGTGTGTGTGTGTGTGTGTGTGTGTGTGCGCGCGTGTGTGTGTCTCTGTGTGTGTGTGTGTGTGTCTGTGTGTGTGTCTCTGTGTCTGTCTATGTGTCTCTGTGTGTGTGTGTGTGTGTGTGTGTGTGTGTGTGTGTGTGTGTCTCTGTGTGTGTGTGTGTGTGTGTGTGTGTGTGTGTGTGTGTGTGTGTGTGTGTCTCTGTGTGTGTGTGTGTGTGTGTGTGTGTGTGTGTGTGTGTGTGTGTGTGTGTGTGTGTGTGTGTGTGTGTGCAGTGGATGGAGCTGCCTCCAGACAGATTCTCATAGATATTTTTGCCAGTGTTTTTTGGGGTGATTGACTGTTTGATGAGTGTGTGTGGGACTCCAAACCTGGCTGCCTCCTTAGTCTCCTTTATTCCGTGGTCTCCCCGGTACACCCACACACATGTAGACACATAAGTCCTGGTGCTTTTATTACAGAGGAGAAACTTAAGCCATGCACACACAGCCTGCGGCGAGGCCCTTTCCTCTCCCCAGGAACGACTTTTTCATTAAAACAAATCACTCTCTCCCGACAAGCCCCCTCATGACTGCAAACCCTCTGCCAGTCCCACGGCGTATTTTCACGTGTATTTATGTCGTTTCTCTATTTCCAACTTCATAGTTTTATTGTCCCCCTGATAACAGGGTTTGTGTTAAGGGGGAGCTCGGTGCTGGCTGAGGCAGGTTTGCTAATGTGTTGTGAATTAGGGAGCGGTGTGCGTAAGGTTCATGTGGGGTAAAGGTGCGAGAAAGGAGCGTAATGATCGAGGTTTAAGATTCAAGATTTATTCAATATTCGTAATACTGTGAACCTGGTCGTCATAGAAATATGTGGTCATGGCTTTTTATGTTGAGATGTCTGTAAACGTACATCAATTATTAGTTAGTCTATATCGACAACGTTTTGTCCCGGATTGCTCGGTTGCTGCCGGAAATTCCGCAGGATGTCCCTCCCGTCCCCTTCCTCTTTCTTTGTGTTGGCGTTCTATCCTCCGGTGGATTTGTGAGGACTATGGTTAACTGCTCCTCAGATCTCTGCAGGGTAAATCCAGACAGCTAGCTAGACTATCTGTCCAATCTGAGTTTTCTCTCGCACCAAAACAAGTTCCTTCCTGAGACTATTTTGCAGCGGCGCCATGGCTCCGCGCGGAGCTTAGCCCCGCCCAAGACGATTGTGATTGGTTTGAACCCTCCTGTTTCCCCCATTTTCAAAAAGTTTCTATATCAGAAATTTGGGTTTCTTTCAACCAAATTTTCAACAAAAGAAAAAGAGCAGCACGAACGCTTTTTATAAGTAAAATAAATGATCAGTTGACTACTTTCATTGAATTTTGGTGTTTCATTCTATTTTATAGCATTTGAGGGAAAAAAAAATCATAAAAGAACGTTGAAACAAGTGACAAAAATGTTGGAAAAAGATTCAAAAACGAGGGGAAAAAAAACACAAAAACGTCAAAAGGCATCGGAAAAAGTGACAAAAACGTTGAAAAAAAGTGACAAAAATATCGGTGGGGGGGGGGGAAGAGCGAACAAAAGGGTCGAAAAAGACGATACTGAATCGAAAAACAAGTTTTCATTTTAAATTTTGACCCAGAAAAACAAAAGGTTGCTTGTTGGTCGAGGGGAGGACAACACAAGGGTTAAAGAAATGCCAATCAACCAGAGCTGATGGGTTTTCTCCCATCCCAGAATGCTGCGTGGACTAGCCAGACCCTCCTCCGCAACGCTGTGGAGGAAGGTCTGGCAAAGCGAGACTAGTTATTAGCGAAAGGAAAGAAAACGAGGAAATGAATAAAATTCTATCAAAGCTCCCTCTTTAGCATGCGTCTCCATCGCTGCACAACTCCACACTGATCCCCTCATTTAAACTGAAATCCCAGAATGCATCAAGTTCACTTGAAACTCCCCCCCGCTGCTGCCCCCTCACTCCAGCCCCAATGTTTTCCTTTCTAAGGGGAATCGTTTCACCTTAACATTCCTCTTGAGAGAAATAGAAGTATCATTTGGCCTGTTAAAATAAATACTCCCCGAGATGTTTTGTTGGCCGGTCCAACATGTGCTGCAGGGTTTACATAGCAGACGGCCCACACCCATCAGCACCTCCAGCCCTGCCAGCCGTACCTGGCCGAGCGTTAACAACGTCGGCTGTTATCCCCATCACTGCTGCTGGTCTCACTATCTGCATCATTAATGGGGCGACGCCTGCACGCTAGTTCAGGCAGTCAACTCGAGCTGCACCGCTGTACACACACGCGTGACGCTTCACTCTCCGGGCCCTATTTTAACCATCGTGACGCGCCTGGCGCAGGAGCGTTTAGGGCATGTCTGAATCCACTTTTGCTAGTTTGACGACGGAAAAAAGTGTACGTGCGCCGGGCGCATGGTTCAAAAAGGGTTGTATTTGTTGTCTTCATTAATTCATAGGTGTGTTTTGGGGCGTAACATGCAATAAACCAATCAGAGTGTCATCTCCCATTCCCTTTAAAAGTGTTTTTTGCCCCCCCTAGGCACTAGGATTAGGCACTGGTTATGGTTATGGTTAGGGTTAGGGCTAGGTGCCTTGGAGCCAGCGGTCGCAGCGCTGCCTTGAAGTCAATTAGGCATTATGGTTATAGTTAGGGTTAAGGTTAGGGTTAGCTGCCTTGGAGGCAGCGGTCGCAGCGCTGCCTGGAAGGAGCAGTTAGGGGCAAAAAACACCATTGAGCCCTGGCCGCATCGCTATTATGATGGTGGATTTGCACCGTAATATTTTAATTTTTAATCTTCTGCATGTGTGTGTGCTGCTGTGCGTCCTTGTGTGTGTGTGTAACAAGCATAGTGTGCGCACGCTGTGCACGAGCCTAGCCGCATTTTACTAATGCGCTGTTAAAATAACAAATGCTGCGTCATTGACTTTAGACCAGGTTTTTGTTGGTCAATGGCGCGATCACTTCCCGCTGGCTCAAGATAGCAATACGCTCAGAATGCACCTGAACACACCTCCCTGTAAGACCAGCACGCCCAGAATGCACCTGAACACACCTCCCTGTAAGACCAGCACGCCCAGAATGCACCTGAACACACCTCCCTGTAAGACCAGCACGCCCATGGGCGCGCAGATGGGTGCAGGTGCATTTGCTATTTAAACAACGTGGGCGCTGGACGGGAAATTGACAACTGTGTCGGTCTTAAACTAGCAAAGACACTTGGGTCGGTCTTTGTGCTGCGCCGGGTGCAAGATAGGACCCCCTGTATCATTTACCAAACACACTACCTCAATTTGGCGGTCTATTTAAGCTGCATAATTTCCCCATCTCTGCCTTGTCAATGCTGCTGCCGCCATGCACCTGTGCCGCTGCCTGCTTTCAGCCCCCCCCCCCCCCAGCATCCACCTGCAGCCTCCGGCCAGGAGGAAGCTACTTTATCATCACTCCCCAATATCTCATGTAAACGCAGGGGGACGGGGAGTGATGAGGTCGGAGTCTGGCCGCCAAACACAATGTTCTGCTGTTATAATAAACATTTCAAACGTGAGTTGTCTGACTGAAGTGCACTTGTCTTGGACATTATACAACAAGTAGAGCTGACCGGGCAATCTGATTGGTCAACTATCAGCATGACGGCACACCCAGAGCCGTTTGAGCACACCTGGCTCATCAGTAAACATTACAGAGTTGAATCAAAAGCTGGTTTTGAAACATTTGCGTTCATAGAAATAAATCAGGAACCACAGTGGAACATACATAAACTGTCCAAAATATTTATATAAGTAAGTAAGTAAAGTTTATTTATAAAGCACTTAAAATCACAAAATGCTTTACAATAAATTGGAATACGATAAATAGAAGAAATAAGAATACAAGGGAGACATAGGTACATAATATATATATATATATATATATATATATATATATATATATATATATATATATATATATATATATATATATTCTCCCATCCCAGAATGCTGTGTGACTAGCCAGACCTTCCTCATCTGTAGCGCTGTGGAGGAAGGTCTTGCAATGTTTGCATGCTGTCATATTTCACTGGAAATAGTACGCATTTCACATACTACTAGTTTCATACTAAGGCTTCGGACAAACATAAAAATCTCACACACTGTTTTAGCCGACAAAATAGCACGTTGGTATGGAAGGGTCTTCCCAGCTGTTGTCACATGACCTATTAATGTTTCCATGATGACTATTCACACATGTTGTTCTATCTTATCCAATAGTTCCTATATTATACTGGTATTGGTCCCCCCACCTGTGCCACCCCACTTAAAAAATCCCGGCATCGTCCCTGAACCGTGGCACTCTTTATTGATGCGGCTGACTGAAGTCACCCTGAAGAAGGCCTGTGTGCCGCAACGCGTTGCTGCGCATATGTTACTCTTTGCAAAGCATTAGCTGCATCAATAAAGTTTTTTTTCTTCTATTCTATCAACTATCCACATGCTCTGAATTTAGGAACGTTGGGGCCCCTTTTCTTGGGGCTCAGTGTCTGGTGATCTATCGTTGCGTGGAGGAAGAGACAGCGTACTGTATGTGATTGTAACATCCTCTAAACTTCAAAAGGCTTTTATGAAGTGAAAACATGTTAAATCAATTCAAACATTAGAGTTTAACTGTATTTATGGTCGCACAAGAAAAACATCCAGCATTTAGTCTCGTAAATCACAAATCCCCCCCCCCCCACTAGAACATGTGTTTCTGTGAAACAGACAACAGGTCCTGGCCCTGAAGTAAAGCAAACAAACATAATGACAGCAGTTATCCACCCAGCAGTAAATACCAGGACAGGATAAATAAACTCTATTTTACCCTAAATGTTGGGTGGAATGTAACTAAGTACATTTACTCAAGTACTGCACTAAAGGACAAATGTTGAGGTACTTGTACTTTACTTGAGTCTTTTCTTTTCATGCCACTTTCTACTACTACTACTCCGCTACATTTCAGAGAGAAATATTGTACTTTTTACTCCACTACATTCATCTCTTACAGCTTTAGTTACTAGTTACTTTACAAGTTAACATTTTTGCACACAAAAGACATGTAGTTTATAAAAGCTGATGTTTTATAATAAATGAAAGTAGCCAACAATGTAACGGCCTACAAGTCAAACACACAACTGTTTGGATCCTTGTGTCAAACTCAGTTTCCCAGAGGGCCACACTGGAAAAGGAGAATCCCATCAAGGGCCAGAAATGTAGAGATTATTGACGTGTTTATTTAAGAGAAAAAGTCAAATATGTTGACTGTATTAGTGCATGTCTCATATGAAGTAGTCTTCTCACTTACATTTTGGGCCTTATAAAGCCCCAAAAAAGTTCGGCAAAAAAGTTCCTCAGCCAGCGACAAATACGTTAAAAAAAGCGTCAAAATTGTCTGAAAAAGTGGCAAAACATTGAGTAAAGCGTCAAAACCGTTAAAACAAAGTGCCTAAAGCATTGAAAAAAAGCACATAAATTGTCAGAAAAGGCGACAAAAACTAGGTGGGCCTAAATTTATTGTGAAACTACATTGAAATGCGGGCCGGATCAAAACCTGCGAGGGGCCGGATTTGGCCCTCGGGCCTTGAGTTTAACACATGTGCTTTACACTTTCTAAAATGTGAGGATTTTTCTGCATTAATTAAGTAACAATCTAAATGCAGGACTGTATTTCTACAATGTGGTATTAATACTTTTACTTAAGTTAAGGACCTGAATACTTCTTCCCCCTCTGATTATGGTCTACAGCCAGCTGTGTCTTCTCTGATTAACAAGAGTTGAACTAGCCAGACGTTCGCTCCATATTACCTCTTTATGTGCAGCCAATAGGCGTTCTGGCAATCTGGCAATCTGGCAGTTCTGGCGAATGCCAGACGGGCCGAT